>NW_028121320.1:25000-35000 GCF_965183815.1 Platalea leucorodia
CCGGGGTAGACCAGGCCTCCCTGCCCGGTGCCCGGGGTAGACCTGGCCTCCCTGCCCGGTGCCCGGGGTAGACCAGGCCTCCCTGCCCGTGGGCCCGGGGTAGACCTGGCCTCCCTGCCCGGTGCCCGGGGTAGACCAGGCCTCCCTGCCCGTGGGCCCGGGGTAGACCTGGCCTCCCTGCCCGGTGCCCGGGGTAGACCTGGCCTCCCTGCCCGTGGGCCCGGGGTAGACCTGGCCTCCCTGCCCGGTGCCCGGGGTAGACCAGGCCTCCCTGCCCGGTGCTCGGCGTAGACCTGGCCTCCCTGCCCGTGGGCCCGGGGTAGACCAGGCCTCCCTGCCCGTGGGCCCGGGTAGACCAGGCCTCCCTGCCCGTGGGCCCGGGGTAGACCTGGCCTCCCTGCCCGTGGGCCCGGGTAGAACTGTCTTTCTGTTTGTGTTTCGGTTTTTTTTTGCTTTTGTCGTGGGCGAGGTTTTAATTTTTTTTTTTTTTTTAATTCCCTTTTAATATAAAAGTATAAAGATGACTGTTCTATATTAAATTAATATTTTCCTGTGACCTATTTTATTGAACTCGTTATGTATTAATCTATTCCTCGGATTATTCATTCGTGTCATTATCGTCATTACTGATATAAGGAATTAATTGTTTTCGTTTAATGAATTAATTAATTAATACCTATTAGCGTCATTAGATATTACTCTATATTATTAATTAATTTATTACTGTAAATAATTTTAATCATTAAACTTTAATAATAATATAGATTATTATTATTTAATAATAATAATATAAATTATCATTATAAATTATTATTATTTAAGAATAATTTATATTATTATTTAATTAATATATTTAAGAATATTTTATATATAAATATGTAATAATAGTATTTTATATGTATTTAAATATATTTAATGATATATTTGATTAATACATTTAATAATATTTATATTGATATAATAATAATATTTATATAACAATATTATAATATCATGTAATAATATCACATATTCAATATAAATATTAAATATATTAATATTTAATATTATAAATATTAAGTATATTAAATATTATAGTATATATTATATAATTGAATATAATATTCCTATAATAATAATATTTATACTTTGATAATATTATATTATTATTTAATAACAATAATATAAATTATTATTATTTATTGTTATAAATTAAACAATAATTGTAAATTATAAATTTTCTCCATTTATTATTAGATCATTAAAATTAACAAATTATTAAATGATATTTAACTTATTAATTTATTATTAATTGTTATTAAACATTATTAAATATCATCATTATTAAATATTATTAATTAAAATGAAGGAATCGTTAATATGCAGTTTATTTAACGTGTTAATTTGTTGTTACTAATTTATTTATTAATCGATTGTTTTACCGTTCCGGTTTCGGTCTTTATTAATTTATTCGTTCGGAAAGGCTTAAAATTTATCCCGAATCGCAGTACGAAAGAGAATCACGCGAGCGTTCTTACCTTCTGGCGCTTCTCCTGATGGAATTCCATGGATCGTTTGGAATCGTGAAATAATTCAGTATTAGTAAACGTTATTCGTCGTAGCAGCGTTAGGATCAGCGCTAACGCTATGAAAAACCTCCTTTTTTCGCTTGTCGTTCTAAAAGCACTACACGTTATTCAATAGGACGACTATCACGAATAATAACTTATTCATCGCTTTCGAATGACGTACCTTATGCACGATTAGTCTTTTATGCGCGATTAGTCTTTTATTCGTTACCGATTCGCCGTTCACAAAACCGTTGAGTATTGGCACGCAGAATATCAAAAGCAAGTCACGCTATTGCTAATAACACGTCGTGAGTTTATCCTCACGAGAGGATGATGACGACGCTGCTACGACTACCGCCACCGCCGCCGCCGCCGCTAACAAGAATAACAACAGTAGCAATAAATAACGTTCGCGATGATCTTTTCCGAGTAAACAAGAAGTCCCCGACGCCAGTAACGTCGCTATTACTACTCACCGTGCTCACGGTACGGTAGAATTTTTATTTTTTTTACCGCTAGAGAATTAGATTTGGTATGACTTACGTTGGAGTAGTTTCCGGTGGTTTTGGTGGGGTTTTTTGGGGTTTTAATTTTTAGTTTGGAGCTCCGTAACGGTGTCGATCGTTTGCGCGTCGTGACAGGCCGAGCCCTTCTTAAGAACGTCGCTTTCTTTTTGGAGAGAATTCCGTGGAGCGTCGACGACGTTAACCCTATTAAACGGTGTCGTTAGAGCGGTGCTGTTTTATTACCGTAGCGTTCTACTCATCGATAAGAAACGAATCGACGCAGCCTTTCTTTTGCCACGACGCGATCGCTCTCGCGTCGGAGGGGGAGACCGATCGGTATTTACGCGCGAGCGGTAAACCGTCGGATCCGTGAGTCGATTCGTGAATTCCTTCACGGTAGGGATCGCCCGATAGCCACGAATCCGTACCGCTCCGTCGCCCGCGACCGATCCCCGTGCCGGCGACCGGTTCACGAATCGTTCCTTACCTTCGTGAAACGCGGGCCGGCGCGCGTCGATGCGATCGACAACGAACGGGCAGCGGCAGATCGAGAGGCCTCCCGAGGCCGGGCCCCCCCGCAGGGGTCCGTGTACAGAAGCGCCCGCCCGCCCCGCCTCCTTTTTTATTATCGTTTCTCTCTTTTCCCTTTCTCTTTTTTTCTTTTTTTTTTTTTTTTTTTTTTTTTCTTTCCCCTTTTACCCCTTAGAACCTTCCTTTATTCTTTTCTCTCGCCGCCCGCCGGGGGCCGCGTTCCCCGCGCCCTCGCTCGCGGCCGCTACCTGATCGGGTCCGTCCCGGCGCGGCCGCGGCGGGGGGTCGCCGGCCTACCTTCCGCGGGGGCTCCGGGCGAAGCTGCTTTCGGCCTGGGGCGGCAAGCCCCTTCCACGTCGCCTCGAGACCTGGCCGGAGCGGAGAAAAACACGGGCCGTCACTCGTTAGCCGGACGGGCCTCTCGCCCGCCCCGGCCCGGCCCGGCCCGGCCCGGCCCAGCCCAGCCCAGCCCAGCCGGCGCCGCGATTCCCGGGACGGGCCTCCGTCCCTGAGAAGGCCTCTCCGGGGACGCGGCCGGGCCTCCGAGGGACGGCGGTCTCGCAGGCCTCTGAGCAAAGTCCTGGCCGGCCACGTGCCCGACGAACGCTCCCCGCGGCCCGGGCCGACTTAGCCGAGCGTCCTCGGAGACGAGGCGCTCTCGCGGCCGCCGTGCCGGAAGATCGGGCCCGCCCGGGGCCGTCTCCCCGCCGCCGGCAAAGGAGCCGTCCCCCCTCGCCTGAGGCCGCCGGGCCCGTCCTCTCGGCGGGACTCACCGCTCCGACGCATCCCGCCGGCGACGGAAACGCCGATGGCCGTCTGTTAGAAGCGCGGCCCGCCTCTCTCTCCGCCGGCCCCGGCCGGGGCCCTGCCGCGCGGTCGCTGGAGCCCGGCCCTGGGGACCCACGTCTCTGCCCGGGCCGAGGCCGGCGGCGGCTGCTTTCCCAGGGACGGCTTCGACCGGCAAGGGCGCGGGCCCGGACACCGACGCCGCCGGCAACGCGGGCTGTAACAGAGAAGGCGGCGTCATCAACAGCGTCGCGAATCTTTTTCGTTTCTTCCCGCGTGCGCGCACCCCAAACTAAACAGGCCCCCGGCGCGGGCACGTGCCCCCCCCGAACCCCCCGCCCCCGGAGAGGCGCCCGGCTCGCCCACAAACGTAACCCCCGGCCCGAACCCCTCGCCCGCCGCTCCACGCGCGTGGGCGCAGGCCCGCGCCCGCCCGCCCGCCCCCCAGACGGGCGCACGTTAGGCACGCGGAGCGCGCGCGCGCGCCTCCCGCTGACGCCGTCGTGCCCCCCCCGCCCCCCCCCCCCATCCCCCCCGCTAGCCCCCCGGCCCCCCCCCCCCCCCACCCCCGCCTTCCTACGGCACGTTTGCCGCCCCGGGGAAGGCAGGCGGGAGACTTTAGGACCCAGCGGCATTCCTGCCGGCTCCGTGCCCGGGCGCCAGAGGGGAGTCCCGGGGGCGGGCGGTCTCTCACCCTGGCTGCCGAGTTGCTACCCTGCCCGTGCCCGTGCCCGTGCCCCGGCTCCCGCCTTTCTCTCCCGCTCACTCAGTCAGAAAAAGAGGAGAAAAAACGCAGAAGGGAAGGAAAAAAAAAACCCTAACCGACCCAAACAGAAATCTTCTCCGAAAGGAGACGCGGGCCCCCCGCCCCACCCCGTCCCCAGCCTACCTCTGCGCCAGGCTCCCTGCCTGCTCGCCGACCGCTCTCGCCTGCCTCTGCGCCAGCCTCCCTTCCCTGTCGCTGCCGCCGCGGCTGAGCGCAGGACCGTTGGCGCGGCGGGAACCGCTGCCCTTTCCTTGCGGGCAGGGGCCCGGTTGCCGGGCAACGGGGGGACCACCCCCCGACCCCTGCTGCTCCAGGGCGCCGGCGAGTCTGGGGTCGGGGAGGGGCCGCGCCTACCGGGCTGCGGGTCTGCAACTGCAGCGCAGGGAGGGAGGGAGGGGGAGCACACGCACGCGGGCTACGTGCTGGGGCGAGGGGGGGGGGGGGGCAAGGCGTGGGGGGGGGGGGGTGGGGGTGGGGGGGGTGCGTGGGGGGGGGGGGTGCGCGCGCGTGTCTGAGACGCGTATGTCGCGGGGGGCGGGCGCGTCTGCAGGATCGCAGACGTGTGTTTTAATCTATTTATTGTGTTTTAAAAGGTCAGAGTAAAATAAAACGATGGCAAGCGGGGAAAAAAAAAAGGAACAAAACGCACACCCCACCCCACCCCCGCCCCCCCCCCAGCCCCCCCCAAACCCCACACCGCGAAACCAAAAACAAAAGCCGCCGAGCGCCCGGCGGCGCCGGGACCCGGACCCGGCTACGGGCGCCCGGGGTCCTAAAGCCTCCCGGCGGACGGCAAACTCACGCCGGGGAGCCGGGCGGCTCGCGATGGGGGCCGCCGCCTCTACCCGGTCCCCCGCCGGCCAGAGCGTGTGTTCGAGGGGGGCAGACGGAGCGGAGAGGCTGGCCGGGGCGGTGAAGCCGGCCAGCGCGCGGCGGACCACCGGGTCGGGGAAGGGGCGTGCGCGCGTTTGAGTGCGGCGGGTGTTTTTTTTTTTTAAAAAAAAAAAAAAAAGAAATAAAAAATTTAAAAAGTTGTTTATTAATATTTTATTGATGTTTAATCTGGAAAGCGAAGAAGGTCAAATAAGTCTTGCATGAGACAGTACGTTTAAACTTACTGCCTTTTCGTTAGAAGCGCTTAAATCTCGGAAACGGCGGGGGGGGGGGGGGGGAATGACCCGGCCCTCCCCGGCCGGCAGAACCGGGAGAGGGTGGCCTCTGTACCGGATTCCCTTAAATATCGAAAAATTGCACACCCCCCCCCACCCGCCTCCGCCGCCGCCCCCCCCCCCCCGCACCCGAACCCGGCCGGGAGAACCGGGTCGCACGGTCCAGCCGGCTCGGGAGCACAGAGCGGCCGGCAGGTCTACCGGGCTCCTCGGGGGCCGACAGGTCTACCCGGCTCCGGCAGCGGCCCGCAGGTCTACCCGGCTCCGGCGCAGGCAGCGGCCGTCAGGTCTACCCGGCTCCGGCGCCGGCAGCGGCTGCCAGGTCTACCCGGCGCCGGCGCCGGCGGTGGCTGCCAGGTCTACCCGGCTCCGGCGCCGGCAGCGGCCCGCAGGTCTACCCGGCTCCGGCGCCGGCGGCGGCCGCCAGGTCTACCCGGCTCCGGCGCGCGCGCGGCGGCCGACAGGTCTACCCGGCTCCGGCGCCGGCAGCGGCTGCCAGGTCTACCCGGCGCCGGCGCCGGCGGTGGCTGCCAGGTCTACCCGGCTCCGGCGCCGGCAGCGGCCCGCAGGTCTACCCGGCTCCGGCGCCGGCGGCGGCCGCCAGGTCTACCCGGCTCCGGCGCGCGCGCGGCGGCCGACAGGTCTACCCGGCTCCGGCGCCGGCAGCGGCTGCCAGGTCTACCCGGCTCCGGCGCCGGCAGCGGCCCGCAGGCCTACCCGGCTCCGGCGCCGGCGGCGGCCGCCAGGTCTACCCGGCTCCGGCGCGCGCGCGCGGCGGCTGCCAGGTCTACCCGGCTCCGGCGCCGGCAGTGGCCGTCAGGTCTACCCGGCTCCGGCGCCGGCGGCGGCCGCCAGGTCTACCCGGCTCCGGCGCCGGCGGCGGCTGCCAGGTCTACCCGGCTCCGGCGCGCGTGCGGCGGCTTCCAGGTCTACCCGGCTCCGGAGACCGGGTCGGCGGCTGTCAGGTCTACCCGGCTCCGGTGCCGGCAGCGGCCCGCAGGCCTACCCGGCTCCGGCGCCGGCAGTGGCCATCAGGTCTACCCGGCTCCGGCGCCGGCGGCGGCCCGCAGGTCTACCCGGCTCCGGCGCCGGCGGCGGCTGTCAGGTCTACCCGGCTCCGGAGACCGGTTCGGCGGCTGTCAGGTCTACCCGGCTCCGGTGCCGGCAGCGGCCCGCAGGCCTACCCGGCTCCGGCGCCGGCAGTGGCCGTCAGGTCTACCCGGCTCCGGCGCCGGCGGCGGCTGTCAGGTCTACCCGGCTCCGGCGCCGGCGGCGGCCGCCAGGTCTACCCGGCTCCGGCGCCGGCGGCGGCTGCCAGGTCTACCCGGCTCCGGCGCCGGCAGCGGCTGCCAGGTCTACCCGGCTCCGGCGCAGGCAGCGGCTGTCAGGTCTACCCGGCTCCGGCGCGCGTGCGGCGGCTTCCAGGTCTACCCGGCTCCGGAGACCGGGTCGGCGGCTGTCAGGTCTACCCGGCTCCGGCGCGCGTGCGGCGGCTGCCAGGTCTACCCGGCTCCGGGAGCCCGGGTCGGCCGCCAGCGGCGGCCGGCGACCCCGGCCTGTCGCTGCCGGAGCGTCCGTCGGACAGGGAGGCCAGGTCTACCCGGCTCCGGCGGGACTTAGTCGCATTTCCGGGGCTGAGCGGTAGACCTGTTGTCCCCTCCGCTTCCTCGGAGCTGCCGAAGGGGTCGCTGCTCTGTGCTGCCTCCAGTTACGTCATCGTAAAAGTCGGCGTCGCTGGCGCGCCTCCCCGGTGGGCGGAGACGGCCGTCTTGGATCTTTCTGGGGGCGGCGACGTACCGGTCCATACTATAGGAGCGAGCGGTGACTCGTCTCCGGAGCAGGGCTAGCGAGCGGCCGTTGGCAGAGCGGCACGAGAGGGAACGGCAGACCCCTCCGCGGGGATCAAGGGCAAAGACCGGCGGCCGGCGGTGGTCGCCGGCACTCGAACGCGCAAGGCCGGGGAAGGGGGTCCAGCCTCTGCGGCGCTTTCTCCTCCCCGGTCCCGCACGGGGCCCGATGATGATGCGAGCTTACTGCCGGCATATGGCGGAAGCAGACGACCGGGGGTTTCGAGCCTGCCGCGGCTTGCCCCGGCTCCGGAGGGCCCAGTGGTGTGGCATGGGCGAGGCTGGCGGCACCTCGCCCTTTTTCTCCGGCCCTAAGCCGGGGCCCGCGAAGCGGGCGCAGAGAGCGGCGGCCGGTCGCGGTGGCCGGCAGCCGAACGCAGACGGCCGGGGGTTTCGAGCCTGCCGCGGCTTTCCCCGGCCCCCGAGAGCCCGAGGACGGCGCGGGCGGAGGCGGCGGCGCCTCGCCCTCCTTTTGCCGGCACGAGCCATACGTGGGCCGCCCGTGGTGTCTGGCTTGCCCTGGCTTCTCGGAGCGCCGGAGGGCTCGGTGAAGGGACTGCGTAGCACGGGCGAGGTGGCGGCGCCTCGCCCTTTTTTTTCTGCCGGCCCTAAGCCGGGGCCCGCGAAGCGGGCGCAGAGAGCGGCGGCCGGTCGCGGTGGCCGGCAGCCGAACGCAGACGGCCGGGGGTTTCGAGCCTGCCGCGGCTTTCCCCGGCCCCCGAGAGCCCGAGGACGGCGCGGGCGGAGGCGGCGGCGCCTCGCCCTCCTTTTGCCGGCACGAGCCATACGTGGGCGGCCCGTGGTGTCTGGCTTGCCCTGGCTTCTCGGAGCGCCGGAGGGCTCGGTGAAGGGACTGCGTAGCACGGGCGAGGTGGCGGCGCCTCGCCCTTTTTTTTCCGCCGGCCCTAAGCCGGGGCCCGCGAAGCGGGCCGAGAGCGGCGGACCGGTCGCGGTGGCCGGCAGCCGAACGCAGACGGCCGGGGCTGTCAAGCCTTCCTGGCGTCGTTTGTTTTTTTTTTTTTTCCCCGGGGGAAGCGGTTCCCTGCGGGCTGGGCAAAGACTGGCGGCCGGCGGCGGTCGCCAGCACTCTCGAACGCTGGAAGACCGGGGGACTTGAGCTAGCCGCAGCTTTCCCCCGGTCCCGTTGACCTCAGTGAAGGGAATCGTCTGGAGCGGGTGGCCGGCGGCACCTCCCGCTCCCCCGTTATTACCGATCCAGACCCCCAGGCAGCGCCCGCTGAGGCGTCCCCAGGCACGTCGGAGAGGCTCCGCGGCGGGCCGGCTCTGCCGGTGTTCAGGCCGTCGGAGCACCTCTCGCGGACGTTGCCCGCTCGCCCGCACGCAGAGCCCCGCGTCCGCCGCCCACCCCCGGGTGGCGGCGGGGCGCGCGCGGCCGTCGCTGTCCCAGGAACCGTGGCCGTGGGGCCTCCGCTGCCTTGCCGGCATCGTCAAGGCGCCTCGGGCGCGTCGGAGAGGCTCCACGGTCGGGCCGGCTCTGCCGGTGTTAAGGCCGTCGGGGCGGCTCTCAGCCGACGCTGCCCTCCCGCCCGCACGCAGGGCCCCGCGTCCGCCGCCCACCCCCGGGTGGCGGCGGGGCGCGCGCGGCCGTCGCTGTCCCAGGAACCGTGGCCGTGGGGCCTCCGCTGCCTTGCCGGCATCGTCAAGGCGCCTCGGGCGCGTCGGAGAGGCTCCACGGTCGGGCCGGCTCTGCCGGTGTTAAGGCCGTCGGGGCGGCTCTCAGCCGACGCTGCCCTCCCGCCCGCACGCAGGGCCCCGCGTCCGCCGCCCACCCCCGGGTGGCGGCGGGGCGCGCGCGGCCGTCGCTGTCCCAGGAACCGTGGCCGTGGGGCCTCCGCTGCCTTGCCGGCATCGTCAAGGCACCTCGGGCGCGTCGGAGAGGCTCCACGGTCGGGCCGGCTCTGCCGGTGTTAAGGCCGTCGGGGCGGCTCTCAGCCGACGCTGCCCTCCCGCCCGCACGCAGGGCCCCGCGTCCGCCGCCCACCCCCGGGTGGCGGCGGGGCGCGCGCGGCCGTCGCTGTCCCAGGAACCGTGGCCGTGGGGCCTCCGCTGCCTTGCCGGCATCGTCAAGGCGCCTCGGGCGCGTCGGAGAGGCTCCACGGTCGGGCCGGCTCTGCCGGTGTTAAGGCCGTCGGGGCGGCTCTCAGCCGACGCTGCCCTCCCGCCCGCACGCAGGGCCCCGCGTCCGCCGCCCACCCCCGGGTGGCGGCGGGGCGCGCGCGGCCGTCGCTGTCCCAGGAACCGTGGCCGTGGGGCCTCCGCTCCTTTTTCTTTGCTTTACTGATCGATGAGGCCTTTCGGGTCGCGTCGGAGAGGGCCCCCGGCGGGCCGGCACTTCCGTGCTCCCCGTAATAGGGTGCCACGGCGGTGTCCGGTGTTCAGGCAGGGTGGTCTCCTTTCCAATTCGCTTCCCGTCGCATGCGAGGTGTTGCCTTCCTTCCCCCCGCCGGGCAAAGGGGGGGGTCTTCGGGCTTCCTTACCGAACCGGGCTGTGTGACGGCCGCGTGGCCCCGCGAGCCCTCAGGTGTCCTAAACCACGCGAGGTGCCGGTGCCGGCCTCGGTCCCGGGTGCCCGTGGGTGCCGGCCGCGAGCAGCGCTGGGCGGTGGTGCGGTTGAGGCGAGAAACCGGGGAAAGAAAGCGAGTAGCGGGGCCACCCGGGCGAGGGTGGGCCCCGCGGCGTGTCGCGGGCGGCAGGGGGGCGTCCCCCACCGCCGCTGTCCGCCGCTGGTCGCGTTGGCCTCTGGCGCCGCACCCCCGCCTGCTGCAGAGCGAGCCGCCCCGGCAGGGGCCTCGGTGGCCGGGTCGCGCCCGCCTCGGCGGGTCGC
>NW_028121320.1:47500-55000 GCF_965183815.1 Platalea leucorodia
ATCACGAATAATAACTTATTCATCGCTTTCGAATGACGTACCTTATGCACGATTAGTCTTTTATGCGCGATTAGTCTTTTATTCGTTACCGATTCGCCGTTCACAAAACCGTTGAGTATTGGCACGCAGAATATCAAAAGCAAGTCACGCTATTGCTAATAACACGTCGTGAGTTTATCCTCACGAGAGGATGATGACGACGCTGCTACGACTACCGCCACCGCCGCCGCCGCCGCTAACAAGAATAACAACAGTAGCAATAAATAACGTTCGCGATGATCTTTTCCGAGTAAACAAGAAGTCCCCGACGCCAGTAACGTCGCTATTACTACTCACCGTGCTCACGGTACGGTAGAATTTTTATTTTTTTTACCGCTAGAGAATTAGATTTGGTATGACTTACGTTGGAGTAGTTTCCGGTGGTTTTGGTGGGGTTTTTTGGGGTTTTAATTTTTAGTTTGGAGCTCCGTAACGGTGTCGATCGTTTGCGCGTCGTGACAGGCCGAGCCCTTCTTAAGAACGTCGCTTTCTTTTTGGAGAGAATTCCGTGGAGCGTCGACGACGTTAACCCTATTAAACGGTGTCGTTAGAGCGGTGCTGTTTTATTACCGTAGCGTTCTACTCATCGATAAGAAACGAATCGACGCAGCCTTTCTTTTGCCACGACGCGATCGCTCTCGCGTCGGAGGGGGAGACCGATCGGTATTTACGCGCGAGCGGTAAACCGTCGGATCCGTGAGTCGATTCGTGAATTCCTTCACGGTAGGGATCGCCCGATAGCCACGAATCCGTACCGCTCCGTCGCCCGCGACCGATCCCCGTGCCGGCGACCGGTTCACGAATCGTTCCTTACCTTCGTGAAACGCGGGCCGGCGCGCGTCGATGCGATCGACAACGAACGGGCAGCGGCAGATCGAGAGGCCTCCCGAGGCCGGGCCCCCCCGCAGGGGTCCGTGTACAGAAGCGCCCGCCCGCCCCGCCTCCTTTTTTATTATCGTTTCTCTCTTTTCCCTTTCTCTTTTTTTCTTTTTTTTTTTTTTTTTTTTTTTTTCTTTCCCCTTTTACCCCTTAGAACCTTCCTTTATTCTTTTCTCTCGCCGCCCGCCGGGGGCCGCGTTCCCCGCGCCCTCGCTCGCGGCCGCTACCTGATCGGGTCCGTCCCGGCGCGGCCGCGGCGGGGGGTCGCCGGCCTACCTTCCGCGGGGGCTCCGGGCGAAGCTGCTTTCGGCCTGGGGCGGCAAGCCCCTTCCACGTCGCCTCGAGACCTGGCCGGAGCGGAGAAAAACACGGGCCGTCACTCGTTAGCCGGACGGGCCTCTCGCCCGCCCCGGCCCGGCCCGGCCCGGCCCGGCCCAGCCCAGCCCAGCCCAGCCGGCGCCGCGATTCCCGGGACGGGCCTCCGTCCCTGAGAAGGCCTCTCCGGGGACGCGGCCGGGCCTCCGAGGGACGGCGGTCTCGCAGGCCTCTGAGCAAAGTCCTGGCCGGCCACGTGCCCGACGAACGCTCCCCGCGGCCCGGGCCGACTTAGCCGAGCGTCCTCGGAGACGAGGCGCTCTCGCGGCCGCCGTGCCGGAAGATCGGGCCCGCCCGGGGCCGTCTCCCCGCCGCCGGCAAAGGAGCCGTCCCCCCTCGCCTGAGGCCGCCGGGCCCGTCCTCTCGGCGGGACTCACCGCTCCGACGCATCCCGCCGGCGACGGAAACGCCGATGGCCGTCTGTTAGAAGCGCGGCCCGCCTCTCTCTCCGCCGGCCCCGGCCGGGGCCCTGCCGCGCGGTCGCTGGAGCCCGGCCCTGGGGACCCACGTCTCTGCCCGGGCCGAGGCCGGCGGCGGCTGCTTTCCCAGGGACGGCTTCGACCGGCAAGGGCGCGGGCCCGGACACCGACGCCGCCGGCAACGCGGGCTGTAACAGAGAAGGCGGCGTCATCAACAGCGTCGCGAATCTTTTTCGTTTCTTCCCGCGTGCGCGCACCCCAAACTAAACAGGCCCCCGGCGCGGGCACGTGCCCCCCCCGAACCCCCCGCCCCCGGAGAGGCGCCCGGCTCGCCCACAAACGTAACCCCCGGCCCGAACCCCTCGCCCGCCGCTCCACGCGCGTGGGCGCAGGCCCGCGCCCGCCCGCCCGCCCCCCAGACGGGCGCACGTTAGGCACGCGGAGCGCGCGCGCGCGCCTCCCGCTGACGCCGTCGTGCCCCCCCCGCCCCCCCCCCCCATCCCCCCCGCTAGCCCCCCGGCCCCCCCCCCCCCCCACCCCCGCCTTCCTACGGCACGTTTGCCGCCCCGGGGAAGGCAGGCGGGAGACTTTAGGACCCAGCGGCATTCCTGCCGGCTCCGTGCCCGGGCGCCAGAGGGGAGTCCCGGGGGCGGGCGGTCTCTCACCCTGGCTGCCGAGTTGCTACCCTGCCCGTGCCCGTGCCCGTGCCCCGGCTCCCGCCTTTCTCTCCCGCTCACTCAGTCAGAAAAAGAGGAGAAAAAACGCAGAAGGGAAGGAAAAAAAAAACCCTAACCGACCCAAACAGAAATCTTCTCCGAAAGGAGACGCGGGCCCCCCGCCCCACCCCGTCCCCAGCCTACCTCTGCGCCAGGCTCCCTGCCTGCTCGCCGACCGCTCTCGCCTGCCTCTGCGCCAGCCTCCCTTCCCTGTCGCTGCCGCCGCGGCTGAGCGCAGGACCGTTGGCGCGGCGGGAACCGCTGCCCTTTCCTTGCGGGCAGGGGCCCGGTTGCCGGGCAACGGGGGGACCACCCCCCGACCCCTGCTGCTCCAGGGCGCCGGCGAGTCTGGGGTCGGGGAGGGGCCGCGCCTACCGGGCTGCGGGTCTGCAACTGCAGCGCAGGGAGGGAGGGAGGGGGAGCACACGCACGCGGGCTACGTGCTGGGGCGAGGGGGGGGGGGGGGCAAGGCGTGGGGGGGGGGGGGTGGGGGTGGGGGGGGTGCGTGGGGGGGGGGGGTGCGCGCGCGTGTCTGAGACGCGTATGTCGCGGGGGGCGGGCGCGTCTGCAGGATCGCAGACGTGTGTTTTAATCTATTTATTGTGTTTTAAAAGGTCAGAGTAAAATAAAACGATGGCAAGCGGGGAAAAAAAAAAGGAACAAAACGCACACCCCACCCCACCCCCGCCCCCCCCCCAGCCCCCCCCAAACCCCACACCGCGAAACCAAAAACAAAAGCCGCCGAGCGCCCGGCGGCGCCGGGACCCGGACCCGGCTACGGGCGCCCGGGGTCCTAAAGCCTCCCGGCGGACGGCAAACTCACGCCGGGGAGCCGGGCGGCTCGCGATGGGGGCCGCCGCCTCTACCCGGTCCCCCGCCGGCCAGAGCGTGTGTTCGAGGGGGGCAGACGGAGCGGAGAGGCTGGCCGGGGCGGTGAAGCCGGCCAGCGCGCGGCGGACCACCGGGTCGGGGAAGGGGCGTGCGCGCGTTTGAGTGCGGCGGGTGTTTTTTTTTTTTAAAAAAAAAAAAAAAAGAAATAAAAAATTTAAAAAGTTGTTTATTAATATTTTATTGATGTTTAATCTGGAAAGCGAAGAAGGTCAAATAAGTCTTGCATGAGACAGTACGTTTAAACTTACTGCCTTTTCGTTAGAAGCGCTTAAATCTCGGAAACGGCGGGGGGGGGGGGGGGGAATGACCCGGCCCTCCCCGGCCGGCAGAACCGGGAGAGGGTGGCCTCTGTACCGGATTCCCTTAAATATCGAAAAATTGCACACCCCCCCCCACCCGCCTCCGCCGCCGCCCCCCCCCCCCCGCACCCGAACCCGGCCGGGAGAACCGGGTCGCACGGTCCAGCCGGCTCGGGAGCACAGAGCGGCCGGCAGGTCTACCGGGCTCCTCGGGGGCCGACAGGTCTACCCGGCTCCGGCAGCGGCCCGCAGGTCTACCCGGCTCCGGCGCAGGCAGCGGCCGTCAGGTCTACCCGGCTCCGGCGCCGGCAGCGGCTGCCAGGTCTACCCGGCGCCGGCGCCGGCGGTGGCTGCCAGGTCTACCCGGCTCCGGCGCCGGCAGCGGCCCGCAGGTCTACCCGGCTCCGGCGCCGGCGGCGGCCGCCAGGTCTACCCGGCTCCGGCGCGCGCGCGGCGGCCGACAGGTCTACCCGGCTCCGGCGCCGGCAGCGGCTGCCAGGTCTACCCGGCGCCGGCGCCGGCGGTGGCTGCCAGGTCTACCCGGCTCCGGCGCCGGCAGCGGCCCGCAGGTCTACCCGGCTCCGGCGCCGGCGGCGGCCGCCAGGTCTACCCGGCTCCGGCGCGCGCGCGGCGGCCGACAGGTCTACCCGGCTCCGGCGCCGGCAGCGGCTGCCAGGTCTACCCGGCTCCGGCGCCGGCAGCGGCCCGCAGGCCTACCCGGCTCCGGCGCCGGCGGCGGCCGCCAGGTCTACCCGGCTCCGGCGCGCGCGCGCGGCGGCTGCCAGGTCTACCCGGCTCCGGCGCCGGCAGTGGCCGTCAGGTCTACCCGGCTCCGGCGCCGGCGGCGGCCGCCAGGTCTACCCGGCTCCGGCGCCGGCGGCGGCTGCCAGGTCTACCCGGCTCCGGCGCGCGTGCGGCGGCTTCCAGGTCTACCCGGCTCCGGAGACCGGGTCGGCGGCTGTCAGGTCTACCCGGCTCCGGTGCCGGCAGCGGCCCGCAGGCCTACCCGGCTCCGGCGCCGGCAGTGGCCATCAGGTCTACCCGGCTCCGGCGCCGGCGGCGGCCCGCAGGTCTACCCGGCTCCGGCGCCGGCGGCGGCTGTCAGGTCTACCCGGCTCCGGAGACCGGTTCGGCGGCTGTCAGGTCTACCCGGCTCCGGTGCCGGCAGCGGCCCGCAGGCCTACCCGGCTCCGGCGCCGGCAGTGGCCGTCAGGTCTACCCGGCTCCGGCGCCGGCGGCGGCTGTCAGGTCTACCCGGCTCCGGCGCCGGCGGCGGCCGCCAGGTCTACCCGGCTCCGGCGCCGGCGGCGGCTGCCAGGTCTACCCGGCTCCGGCGCCGGCAGCGGCTGCCAGGTCTACCCGGCTCCGGCGCAGGCAGCGGCTGTCAGGTCTACCCGGCTCCGGCGCGCGTGCGGCGGCTTCCAGGTCTACCCGGCTCCGGAGACCGGGTCGGCGGCTGTCAGGTCTACCCGGCTCCGGCGCGCGTGCGGCGGCTGCCAGGTCTACCCGGCTCCGGGAGCCCGGGTCGGCCGCCAGCGGCGGCCGGCGACCCCGGCCTGTCGCTGCCGGAGCGTCCGTCGGACAGGGAGGCCAGGTCTACCCGGCTCCGGCGGGACTTAGTCGCATTTCCGGGGCTGAGCGGTAGACCTGTTGTCCCCTCCGCTTCCTCGGAGCTGCCGAAGGGGTCGCTGCTCTGTGCTGCCTCCAGTTACGTCATCGTAAAAGTCGGCGTCGCTGGCGCGCCTCCCCGGTGGGCGGAGACGGCCGTCTTGGATCTTTCTGGGGGCGGCGACGTACCGGTCCATACTATAGGAGCGAGCGGTGACTCGTCTCCGGAGCAGGGCTAGCGAGCGGCCGTTGGCAGAGCGGCACGAGAGGGAACGGCAGACCCCTCCGCGGGGATCAAGGGCAAAGACCGGCGGCCGGCGGTGGTCGCCGGCACTCGAACGCGCAAGGCCGGGGAAGGGGGTCCAGCCTCTGCGGCGCTTTCTCCTCCCCGGTCCCGCACGGGGCCCGATGATGATGCGAGCTTACTGCCGGCATATGGCGGAAGCAGACGACCGGGGGTTTCGAGCCTGCCGCGGCTTGCCCCGGCTCCGGAGGGCCCAGTGGTGTGGCATGGGCGAGGCTGGCGGCACCTCGCCCTTTTTCTCCGGCCCTAAGCCGGGGCCCGCGAAGCGGGCGCAGAGAGCGGCGGCCGGTCGCGGTGGCCGGCAGCCGAACGCAGACGGCCGGGGGTTTCGAGCCTGCCGCGGCTTTCCCCGGCCCCCGAGAGCCCGAGGACGGCGCGGGCGGAGGCGGCGGCGCCTCGCCCTCCTTTTGCCGGCACGAGCCATACGTGGGCCGCCCGTGGTGTCTGGCTTGCCCTGGCTTCTCGGAGCGCCGGAGGGCTCGGTGAAGGGACTGCGTAGCACGGGCGAGGTGGCGGCGCCTCGCCCTTTTTTTTCTGCCGGCCCTAAGCCGGGGCCCGCGAAGCGGGCGCAGAGAGCGGCGGCCGGTCGCGGTGGCCGGCAGCCGAACGCAGACGGCCGGGGGTTTCGAGCCTGCCGCGGCTTTCCCCGGCCCCCGAGAGCCCGAGGACGGCGCGGGCGGAGGCGGCGGCGCCTCGCCCTCCTTTTGCCGGCACGAGCCATACGTGGGCGGCCCGTGGTGTCTGGCTTGCCCTGGCTTCTCGGAGCGCCGGAGGGCTCGGTGAAGGGACTGCGTAGCACGGGCGAGGTGGCGGCGCCTCGCCCTTTTTTTTCCGCCGGCCCTAAGCCGGGGCCCGCGAAGCGGGCCGAGAGCGGCGGACCGGTCGCGGTGGCCGGCAGCCGAACGCAGACGGCCGGGGCTGTCAAGCCTTCCTGGCGTCGTTTGTTTTTTTTTTTTTTCCCCGGGGGAAGCGGTTCCCTGCGGGCTGGGCAAAGACTGGCGGCCGGCGGCGGTCGCCAGCACTCTCGAACGCTGGAAGACCGGGGGACTTGAGCTAGCCGCAGCTTTCCCCCGGTCCCGTTGACCTCAGTGAAGGGAATCGTCTGGAGCGGGTGGCCGGCGGCACCTCCCGCTCCCCCGTTATTACCGATCCAGACCCCCAGGCAGCGCCCGCTGAGGCGTCCCCAGGCACGTCGGAGAGGCTCCGCGGCGGGCCGGCTCTGCCGGTGTTCAGGCCGTCGGAGCACCTCTCGCGGACGTTGCCCGCTCGCCCGCACGCAGAGCCCCGCGTCCGCCGCCCACCCCCGGGTGGCGGCGGGGCGCGCGCGGCCGTCGCTGTCCCAGGAACCGTGGCCGTGGGGCCTCCGCTGCCTTGCCGGCATCGTCAAGGCGCCTCGGGCGCGTCGGAGAGGCTCCACGGTCGGGCCGGCTCTGCCGGTGTTAAGGCCGTCGGGGCGGCTCTCAGCCGACGCTGCCCTCCCGCCCGCACGCAGGGCCCCGCGTCCGCCGCCCACCCCCGGGTGGCGGCGGGGCGCGCGCGGCCGTCGCTGTCCCAGGAACCGTGGCCGTGGGGCCTCCGCTGCCTTGCCGGCATCGTCAAGGCGCCTCGGGCGCGTCGGAGAGGCTCCACGGTCGGGCCGGCTCTGCCGGTGTTAAGGCCGTCGGGGCGGCTCTCAGCCGACGCTGCCCTCCCGCCCGCACGCAGGGCCCCGCGTCCGCCGCCCACCCCCGGGTGGCGGCGGGGCGCGCGCGGCCGTCGCTGTCCCAGGAACCGTGGCCGTGGGGCCTCCGCTGCCTTGCCGGCATCGTCAAGGCACCTCGGGCGCGTCGGAGAGGCTCCACGGTCGGGCCGGCTCTGCCGGTGTTAAGGCCGTCGGGGCGGCTCTCAGCCGACGCTGCCCTCCCGCCCGCACGCAGGGCCCCGCGTCCGCCGCCCACCCCCGGGTGGCGGCGGGGCGCGCGCGGCCGTCG
>NW_028121320.1:65000-75000 GCF_965183815.1 Platalea leucorodia
CGGGGTAGACCTGGCCTCCCTGCCCGTGGGCCCGGGGTAGACCAGGCCTCCCTGCCCGGTGCCCGGGGTAGACCTGGCCTCCCTGCCCGGTGCCCGGGGTAGACCAGGCCTCCCTGCCCGTGGGCCCGGGGTAGACCTGGCCTCCCTGCCCGGTGCCCGGGGTAGACCAGGCCTCCCTGCCCGTGGGCCCGGGGTAGACCTGGCCTCCCTGCCCGGTGCCCGGGGTAGACCAGGCCTCCCTGCCCGTGGGCCCGGGGTAGACCTGGCCTCCCTGCCCGGTGCCCGGGGTAGACCTGGCCTCCCTGCCCGGTGCCCGGGGTAGACCAGGCCTCCCTGCCCGTGGGCCCGGGGTAGACCTGGCCTCCCTGCCCGGTGCCCGGGGTAGACCAGGCCTCCCTGCCCGGTGCTCGGCGTAGACCTGGCCTCCCTGCCCGGTGCCCGGGGTAGACCAGGCCTCCCTGCCCGTGGGCCCGGGTAGACCAGGCCTCCCTGCCCGTGGGCCCGGGGTAGACCTGGCCTCCCTGCCCGTGGGCCCGGGTAGAACTGTCTTTCTGTTTGTGTTTCGGTTTTTTTTTGCTTTTGTCGTGGGCGAGGTTTTAATTTTTTTTTTTTTTTTAATTCCCTTTTAATATAAAAGTATAAAGATGACTGTTCTATATTAAATTAATATTTTCCTGTGACCTATTTTATTGAACTCGTTATGTATTAATCTATTCCTCGGATTATTCATTCGTGTCATTATCGTCATTACTGATATAAGGAATTAATTGTTTTCGTTTAATGAATTAATTAATTAATACCTATTAGCGTCATTAGATATTACTCTATATTATTAATTAATTTATTACTGTAAATAATTTTAATCATTAAACTTTAATAATAATATAGATTATTATTATTTAATAATAATAATATAAATTATCATTATAAATTATTATTATTTAAGAATAATTTATATTATTATTTAATTAATATATTTAAGAATATTTTATAT
The DNA here is from genome assembly GCF_965183815.1 of Platalea leucorodia. NCBI lineage: Eukaryota > Metazoa > Chordata > Aves > Pelecaniformes > Threskiornithidae > Platalea > Platalea leucorodia. The sequence goes on from NW_028121320.1 coordinate 65,995, forward strand.
ATAAATATGTAATAATAGTATTTTATATGTATTTAAATATATTTAATGATATATTTGATTAATACATTTAATAATATTTATATTGATATAATAATAATATTTATATAACAATATTATAATATCATGTAATAATATCACATATTCAATATAAATATTAAATATATTAATATTTAATATTATAAATATTAAGTATATTAAATATTATAGTATATATTATATAATTGAATATAATATTCCTATAATAATAATATTTATACTTTGATAATATTATATTATTATTTAATAACAATAATATAAATTATTATTATTTATTGTTATAAATTAAACAATAATTGTAAATTATAAATTTTCTCCATTTATTATTAGATCATTAAAATTAACAAATTATTAAATGATATTTAACTTATTAATTTATTATTAATTGTTATTAAACATTATTAAATATCATCATTATTAAATATTATTAATTAAAATGAAGGAATCGTTAATATGCAGTTTATTTAACGTGTCAATTTGTTGTTACTAATTTATTTATTAATCGATTGTTTTACCGTTCCGGTTTCGGTCTTTATTAATTTATTCGTTCGGAAAGGCTTAAAATTTATCCCGAATCGCAGTACGAAAGAGAATCACGCGAGCGTTCTTACCTTCTGGCGCTTCTCCTGATGGAATTCCATGGATCGTTTGGAATCGTGAAATAATTCAGTATTAGTAAACGTTATTCGTCGTAGCAGCGTTAGGATCAGCGCTAACGCTATGAAAAACCTCCTTTTTTCGCTTGTCGTTCTAAAAGCACTACACGTTATTCAATAGGACGACTATCACGAATAATAACTTATTCATCGCTTTCGAATGACGTACCTTATGCACGATTAGTCTTTTATGCGCGATTAGTCTTTTATTCGTTACCGATTCGCCGTTCACAAAACCGTTGAGTATTGGCACGCAGAATATCAAAAGCAAGTCACGCTATTGCTAATAACACGTCGTGAGTTTATCCTCACGAGAGGATGATGACGACGCTGCTACGACTACCGCCACCGCCGCCGCCGCCGCTAACAAGAATAACAACAGTAGCAATAAATAACGTTCGCGATGATCTTTTCCGAGTAAACAAGAAGTCCCCGACGCCAGTAACGTCGCTATTACTACTCACCGTGCTCACGGTACGGTAGAATTTTTATTTTTTTTACCGCTAGAGAATTAGATTTGGTATGACTTACGTTGGAGTAGTTTCCGGTGGTTTTGGTGGGGTTTTTTGGGGTTTTAATTTTTAGTTTGGAGCTCCGTAACGGTGTCGATCGTTTGCGCGTCGTGACAGGCCGAGCCCTTCTTAAGAACGTCGCTTTCTTTTTGGAGAGAATTCCGTGGAGCGTCGACGACGTTAACCCTATTAAACGGTGTCGTTAGAGCGGTGCTGTTTTATTACCGTAGCGTTCTACTCATCGATAAGAAACGAATCGACGCAGCCTTTCTTTTGCCACGACGCGATCGCTCTCGCGTCGGAGGGGGAGACCGATCGGTATTTACGCGCGAGCGGTAAACCGTCGGATCCGTGAGTCGATTCGTGAATTCCTTCACGGTAGGGATCGCCCGATAGCCACGAATCCGTACCGCTCCGTCGCCCGCGACCGATCCCCGTGCCGGCGACCGGTTCACGAATCGTTCCTTACCTTCGTGAAACGCGGGCCGGCGCGCGTCGATGCGATCGACAACGAACGGGCAGCGGCAGATCGAGAGGCCTCCCGAGGCCGGGCCCCCCCGCAGGGGTCCGTGTACAGAAGCGCCCGCCCGCCCCGCCTCCTTTTTTATTATCGTTTCTCTCTTTTCCCTTTCTCTTTTTTTCTTTTTTTTTTTTTTTTTTTTTTTTTCTTTCCCCTTTTACCCCTTAGAACCTTCCTTTATTCTTTTCTCTCGCCGCCCGCCGGGGGCCGCGTTCCCCGCGCCCTCGCTCGCGGCCGCTACCTGATCGGGTCCGTCCCGGCGCGGCCGCGGCGGGGGGTCGCCGGCCTACCTTCCGCGGGGGCTCCGGGCGAAGCTGCTTTCGGCCTGGGGCGGCAAGCCCCTTCCACGTCGCCTCGAGACCTGGCCGGAGCGGAGAAAAACACGGGCCGTCACTCGTTAGCCGGACGGGCCTCTCGCCCGCCCCGGCCCGGCCCGGCCCGGCCCGGCCCAGCCCAGCCCAGCCCAGCCGGCGCCGCGATTCCCGGGACGGGCCTCCGTCCCTGAGAAGGCCTCTCCGGGGACGCGGCCGGGCCTCCGAGGGACGGCGGTCTCGCAGGCCTCTGAGCAAAGTCCTGGCCGGCCACGTGCCCGACGAACGCTCCCCGCGGCCCGGGCCGACTTAGCCGAGCGTCCTCGGAGACGAGGCGCTCTCGCGGCCGCCGTGCCGGAAGATCGGGCCCGCCCGGGGCCGTCTCCCCGCCGCCGGCAAAGGAGCCGTCCCCCCTCGCCTGAGGCCGCCGGGCCCGTCCTCTCGGCGGGACTCACCGCTCCGACGCATCCCGCCGGCGACGGAAACGCCGATGGCCGTCTGTTAGAAGCGCGGCCCGCCTCTCTCTCCGCCGGCCCCGGCCGGGGCCCTGCCGCGCGGTCGCTGGAGCCCGGCCCTGGGGACCCACGTCTCTGCCCGGGCCGAGGCCGGCGGCGGCTGCTTTCCCAGGGACGGCTTCGACCGGCAAGGGCGCGGGCCCGGACACCGACGCCGCCGGCAACGCGGGCTGTAACAGAGAAGGCGGCGTCATCAACAGCGTCGCGAATCTTTTTCGTTTCTTCCCGCGTGCGCGCACCCCAAACTAAACAGGCCCCCGGCGCGGGCACGTGCCCCCCCCGAACCCCCCGCCCCCGGAGAGGCGCCCGGCTCGCCCACAAACGTAACCCCCGGCCCGAACCCCTCGCCCGCCGCTCCACGCGCGTGGGCGCAGGCCCGCGCCCGCCCGCCCGCCCCCCAGACGGGCGCACGTTAGGCACGCGGAGCGCGCGCGCGCGCCTCCCGCTGACGCCGTCGTGCCCCCCCCGCCCCCCCCCCCCATCCCCCCCGCTAGCCCCCCGGCCCCCCCCCCCCCCCACCCCCGCCTTCCTACGGCACGTTTGCCGCCCCGGGGAAGGCAGGCGGGAGACTTTAGGACCCAGCGGCATTCCTGCCGGCTCCGTGCCCGGGCGCCAGAGGGGAGTCCCGGGGGCGGGCGGTCTCTCACCCTGGCTGCCGAGTTGCTACCCTGCCCGTGCCCGTGCCCGTGCCCCGGCTCCCGCCTTTCTCTCCCGCTCACTCAGTCAGAAAAAGAGGAGAAAAAACGCAGAAGGGAAGGAAAAAAAAAACCCTAACCGACCCAAACAGAAATCTTCTCCGAAAGGAGACGCGGGCCCCCCGCCCCACCCCGTCCCCAGCCTACCTCTGCGCCAGGCTCCCTGCCTGCTCGCCGACCGCTCTCGCCTGCCTCTGCGCCAGCCTCCCTTCCCTGTCGCTGCCGCCGCGGCTGAGCGCAGGACCGTTGGCGCGGCGGGAACCGCTGCCCTTTCCTTGCGGGCAGGGGCCCGGTTGCCGGGCAACGGGGGGACCACCCCCCGACCCCTGCTGCTCCAGGGCGCCGGCGAGTCTGGGGTCGGGGAGGGGCCGCGCCTACCGGGCTGCGGGTCTGCAACTGCAGCGCAGGGAGGGAGGGAGGGGGAGCACACGCACGCGGGCTACGTGCTGGGGCGAGGGGGGGGGGGGGGCAAGGCGTGGGGGGGGGGGGGTGGGGGTGGGGGGGGTGCGTGGGGGGGGGGGGTGCGCGCGCGTGTCTGAGACGCGTATGTCGCGGGGGGCGGGCGCGTCTGCAGGATCGCAGACGTGTGTTTTAATCTATTTATTGTGTTTTAAAAGGTCAGAGTAAAATAAAACGATGGCAAGCGGGGAAAAAAAAAAGGAACAAAACGCACACCCCACCCCACCCCCGCCCCCCCCCCAGCCCCCCCCAAACCCCACACCGCGAAACCAAAAACAAAAGCCGCCGAGCGCCCGGCGGCGCCGGGACCCGGACCCGGCTACGGGCGCCCGGGGTCCTAAAGCCTCCCGGCGGACGGCAAACTCACGCCGGGGAGCCGGGCGGCTCGCGATGGGGGCCGCCGCCTCTACCCGGTCCCCCGCCGGCCAGAGCGTGTGTTCGAGGGGGGCAGACGGAGCGGAGAGGCTGGCCGGGGCGGTGAAGCCGGCCAGCGCGCGGCGGACCACCGGGTCGGGGAAGGGGCGTGCGCGCGTTTGAGTGCGGCGGGTGTTTTTTTTTTTTAAAAAAAAAAAAAAAAGAAATAAAAAATTTAAAAAGTTGTTTATTAATATTTTATTGATGTTTAATCTGGAAAGCGAAGAAGGTCAAATAAGTCTTGCATGAGACAGTACGTTTAAACTTACTGCCTTTTCGTTAGAAGCGCTTAAATCTCGGAAACGGCGGGGGGGGGGGGGGGGAATGACCCGGCCCTCCCCGGCCGGCAGAACCGGGAGAGGGTGGCCTCTGTACCGGATTCCCTTAAATATCGAAAAATTGCACACCCCCCCCCACCCGCCTCCGCCGCCGCCCCCCCCCCCCCGCACCCGAACCCGGCCGGGAGAACCGGGTCGCACGGTCCAGCCGGCTCGGGAGCACAGAGCGGCCGGCAGGTCTACCGGGCTCCTCGGGGGCCGACAGGTCTACCCGGCTCCGGCAGCGGCCCGCAGGTCTACCCGGCTCCGGCGCAGGCAGCGGCCGTCAGGTCTACCCGGCTCCGGCGCCGGCAGCGGCTGCCAGGTCTACCCGGCGCCGGCGCCGGCGGTGGCTGCCAGGTCTACCCGGCTCCGGCGCCGGCAGCGGCCCGCAGGTCTACCCGGCTCCGGCGCCGGCGGCGGCCGCCAGGTCTACCCGGCTCCGGCGCGCGCGCGGCGGCCGACAGGTCTACCCGGCTCCGGCGCCGGCAGCGGCTGCCAGGTCTACCCGGCGCCGGCGCCGGCGGTGGCTGCCAGGTCTACCCGGCTCCGGCGCCGGCAGCGGCCCGCAGGTCTACCCGGCTCCGGCGCCGGCGGCGGCCGCCAGGTCTACCCGGCTCCGGCGCGCGCGCGGCGGCCGACAGGTCTACCCGGCTCCGGCGCCGGCAGCGGCTGCCAGGTCTACCCGGCTCCGGCGCCGGCAGCGGCCCGCAGGCCTACCCGGCTCCGGCGCCGGCGGCGGCCGCCAGGTCTACCCGGCTCCGGCGCGCGCGCGCGGCGGCTGCCAGGTCTACCCGGCTCCGGCGCCGGCAGTGGCCGTCAGGTCTACCCGGCTCCGGCGCCGGCGGCGGCCGCCAGGTCTACCCGGCTCCGGCGCCGGCGGCGGCTGCCAGGTCTACCCGGCTCCGGCGCGCGTGCGGCGGCTTCCAGGTCTACCCGGCTCCGGAGACCGGGTCGGCGGCTGTCAGGTCTACCCGGCTCCGGTGCCGGCAGCGGCCCGCAGGCCTACCCGGCTCCGGCGCCGGCAGTGGCCATCAGGTCTACCCGGCTCCGGCGCCGGCGGCGGCCCGCAGGTCTACCCGGCTCCGGCGCCGGCGGCGGCTGTCAGGTCTACCCGGCTCCGGAGACCGGTTCGGCGGCTGTCAGGTCTACCCGGCTCCGGTGCCGGCAGCGGCCCGCAGGCCTACCCGGCTCCGGCGCCGGCAGTGGCCGTCAGGTCTACCCGGCTCCGGCGCCGGCGGCGGCTGTCAGGTCTACCCGGCTCCGGCGCCGGCGGCGGCCGCCAGGTCTACCCGGCTCCGGCGCCGGCGGCGGCTGCCAGGTCTACCCGGCTCCGGCGCCGGCAGCGGCTGCCAGGTCTACCCGGCTCCGGCGCAGGCAGCGGCTGTCAGGTCTACCCGGCTCCGGCGCGCGTGCGGCGGCTTCCAGGTCTACCCGGCTCCGGAGACCGGGTCGGCGGCTGTCAGGTCTACCCGGCTCCGGCGCGCGTGCGGCGGCTGCCAGGTCTACCCGGCTCCGGGAGCCCGGGTCGGCCGCCAGCGGCGGCCGGCGACCCCGGCCTGTCGCTGCCGGAGCGTCCGTCGGACAGGGAGGCCAGGTCTACCCGGCTCCGGCGGGACTTAGTCGCATTTCCGGGGCTGAGCGGTAGACCTGTTGTCCCCTCCGCTTCCTCGGAGCTGCCGAAGGGGTCGCTGCTCTGTGCTGCCTCCAGTTACGTCATCGTAAAAGTCGGCGTCGCTGGCGCGCCTCCCCGGTGGGCGGAGACGGCCGTCTTGGATCTTTCTGGGGGCGGCGACGTACCGGTCCATACTATAGGAGCGAGCGGTGACTCGTCTCCGGAGCAGGGCTAGCGAGCGGCCGTTGGCAGAGCGGCACGAGAGGGAACGGCAGACCCCTCCGCGGGGATCAAGGGCAAAGACCGGCGGCCGGCGGTGGTCGCCGGCACTCGAACGCGCAAGGCCGGGGAAGGGGGTCCAGCCTCTGCGGCGCTTTCTCCTCCCCGGTCCCGCACGGGGCCCGATGATGATGCGAGCTTACTGCCGGCATATGGCGGAAGCAGACGACCGGGGGTTTCGAGCCTGCCGCGGCTTGCCCCGGCTCCGGAGGGCCCAGTGGTGTGGCATGGGCGAGGCTGGCGGCACCTCGCCCTTTTTCTCCGGCCCTAAGCCGGGGCCCGCGAAGCGGGCGCAGAGAGCGGCGGCCGGTCGCGGTGGCCGGCAGCCGAACGCAGACGGCCGGGGGTTTCGAGCCTGCCGCGGCTTTCCCCGGCCCCCGAGAGCCCGAGGACGGCGCGGGCGGAGGCGGCGGCGCCTCGCCCTCCTTTTGCCGGCACGAGCCATACGTGGGCGGCCCGTGGTGTCTGGCTTGCCCTGGCTTCTCGGAGCGCCGGAGGGCTCGGTGAAGGGACTGCGTAGCACGGGCGAGGTGGCGGCGCCTCGCCCTTTTTTTTCTGCCGGCCCTAAGCCGGGGCCCGCGAAGCGGGCGCAGAGAGCGGCGGCCGGTCGCGGTGGCCGGCAGCCGAACGCAGACGGCCGGGGGTTTCGAGCCTGCCGCGGCTTTCCCCGGCCCCCGAGAGCCCGAGGACGGCGCGGGCGGAGGCGGCGGCGCCTCGCCCTCCTTTTGCCGGCACGAGCCATACGTGGGCGGCCCGTGGTGTCTGGCTTGCCCTGGCTTCTCGGAGCGCCGGAGGGCTCGGTGAAGGGACTGCGTAGCACGGGCGAGGTGGCGGCGCCTCGCCCTTTTTTTTCCGCCGGCCCTAAGCCGGGGCCCGCGAAGCGGGCCGAGAGCGGCGGACCGGTCGCGGTGGCCGGCAGCCGAACGCAGACGGCCGGGGCTGTCAAGCCTTCCTGGCGTCGTTTGTTTTTTTTTTTTTTCCCCGGGGGAAGCGGTTCCCTGCGGGCTGGGCAAAGACTGGCGGCCGGCGGCGGTCGCCAGCACTCTCGAACGCTGGAAGACCGGGGGACTTGAGCTAGCCGCAGCTTTCCCCCGGTCCCGTTGACCTCAGTGAAGGGAATCGTCTGGAGCGGGTGGCCGGCGGCACCTCCCGCTCCCCCGTTATTACCGATCCAGACCCCCAGGCAGCGCCCGCTGAGGCGTCCCCAGGCACGTCGGAGAGGCTCCGCGGCGGGCCGGCTCTGCCGGTGTTCAGGCCGTCGGAGCACCTCTCGCGGACGTTGCCCGCTCGCCCGCACGCAGAGCCCCGCGTCCGCCGCCCACCCCCGGGTGGCGGCGGGGCGCGCGCGGCCGTCGCTGTCCCAGGAACCGTGGCCGTGGGGCCTCCGCTGCCTTGCCGGCATCGTCAAGGCGCCTCGGGCGCGTCGGAGAGGCTCCACGGTCGGGCCGGCTCTGCCGGTGTTAAGGCCGTCGGGGCGGCTCTCAGCCGACGCTGCCCTCCCGCCCGCACGCAGGGCCCCGCGTCCGCCGCCCACCCCCGGGTGGCGGCGGGGCGCGCGCGGCCGTCGCTGTCCCAGGAACCGTGGCCGTGGGGCCTCCGCTGCCTTGCCGGCATCGTCAAGGCGCCTCGGGCGCGTCGGAGAGGCTCCACGGTCGGGCCGGCTCTGCCGGTGTTAAGGCCGTCGGGGCGGCTCTCAGCCGACGCTGCCCTCCCGCCCGCACGCAGGGCCCCGCGTCCGCCGCCCACCCCCGGGTGGCGGCGGGGCGCGCGCGGCCGTCGCTGTCCCAGGAACCGTGGCCGTGGGGCCTCCGCTGCCTTGCCGGCATCGTCAAGGCACCTCGGGCGCGTCGGAGAGGCTCCACGGTCGGGCCGGCTCTGCCGGTGTTAAGGCCGTCGGGGCGGCTCTCAGCCGACGCTGCCCTCCCGCCCGCACGCAGGGCCCCGCGTCCGCCGCCCACCCCCGGGTGGCGGCGGGGCGCGCGCGGCCGTCGCTGTCCCAGGAACCGTGGCCGTGGGGCCTCCGCTGCCTTGCCGGCATCGTCAAGGCGCCTCGGGCGCGTCGGAGAGGCTCCACGGTCGGGCCGGCTCTGCCGGTGTTAAGGCCGTCGGGGCGGCTCTCAGCCGACGCTGCCCTCCCGCCCGCACGCAGGGCCCCGCGTCCGCCGCCCACCCCCGGGTGGCGGCGGGGCGCGCGCGGCCGTCGCTGTCCCAGGAACCGTGGCCGTGGGGCCTCCGCTCCTTTTTCTTTGCTTTACTGATCGATGAGGCCTTTCGGGTCGCGTCGGAGAGGGCCCCCGGCGGGCCGGCACTTCCGTGCTCCCCGTAATAGGGTGCCACGGCGGTGTCCGGTGTTCAGGCAGGGTGGTCTCCTTTCCAATTCGCTTCCCGTCGCATGCGAGGTGTTGCCTTCCTTCCCCCCGCCGGGCAAAGGGGGGGGTCTTCGGGCTTCCTTACCGAACCGGGCTGTGTGACGGCCGCGTGGCCCCGCGAGCCCTCAGGTGTCCTAAACCACGCGAGGTGCCGGTGCCGGCCTCGGTCCCGGGTGCCCGTGGGTGCCGGCCGCGAGCAGCGCTGGGCGGTGGTGCGGTTGAGGCGAGAAACCGGGGAAAGAAAGCGAGTAGCGGGGCCACCCGGGCGAGGGTGGGCCCCGCGGCGTGTCGCGGGCGGCAGGGGGGCG
>NW_028121320.1:87500-95000 GCF_965183815.1 Platalea leucorodia
ATTTAACGTGTCAATTTGTTGTTACTAATTTATTTATTAATCGATTGTTTTACCGTTCCGGTTTCGGTCTTTATTAATTTATTCGTTCGGAAAGGCTTAAAATTTATCCCGAATCGCAGTACGAAAGAGAATCACGCGAGCGTTCTTACCTTCTGGCGCTTCTCCTGATGGAATTCCATGGATCGTTTGGAATCGTGAAATAATTCAGTATTAGTAAACGTTATTCGTCGTAGCAGCGTTAGGATCAGCGCTAACGCTATGAAAAACCTCCTTTTTTCGCTTGTCGTTCTAAAAGCACTACACGTTATTCAATAGGACGACTATCACGAATAATAACTTATTCATCGCTTTCGAATGACGTACCTTATGCACGATTAGTCTTTTATGCGCGATTAGTCTTTTATTCGTTACCGATTCGCCGTTCACAAAACCGTTGAGTATTGGCACGCAGAATATCAAAAGCAAGTCACGCTATTGCTAATAACACGTCGTGAGTTTATCCTCACGAGAGGATGATGACGACGCTGCTACGACTACCGCCACCGCCGCCGCCGCCGCTAACAAGAATAACAACAGTAGCAATAAATAACGTTCGCGATGATCTTTTCCGAGTAAACAAGAAGTCCCCGACGCCAGTAACGTCGCTATTACTACTCACCGTGCTCACGGTACGGTAGAATTTTTATTTTTTTTACCGCTAGAGAATTAGATTTGGTATGACTTACGTTGGAGTAGTTTCCGGTGGTTTTGGTGGGGTTTTTTGGGGTTTTCATTTTTAGTTTGGAGCTCCGTAACGGTGTCGATCGTTTGCGCGTCGTGACAGGCCGAGCCCTTCTTAAGAACGTCGCTTTCTTTTTGGAGAGAATTCCGTGGAGCGTCGACGACGTTAACCCTATTAAACGGTGTCGTTAGAGCGGTGCTGTTTTATTACCGTAGCGTTCTACTCATCGATAAGAAACGAATCGACGCAGCCTTTCTTTTGCCACGACGCGATCGCTCTCGCGTCGGAGGGGGAGACCGATCGGTATTTACGCGCGAGCGGTAAACCGTCGGATCCGTGAGTCGATTCGTGAATTCCTTCACGGTAGGGATCGCCCGATAGCCACGAATCCGTACCGCTCCGTCGCCCGCGACCGATCCCCGTGCCGGCGACCGGTTCACGAATCGTTCCTTACCTTCGTGAAACGCGGGCCGGCGCGCGTCGATGCGATCGACAACGAACGGGCAGCGGCAGATCGAGAGGCCTCCCGAGGCCGGGCCCCCCCGCAGGGGTCCGTGTACAGAAGCGCCCGCCCGCCCCGCCTCCTTTTTTATTATCGTTTCTCTCTTTTCCCTTTCTCTTTTTTTCTTTTTTTTTTTTTTTTTTTTTTTTTCTTTCCCCTTTTACCCCTTAGAACCTTCCTTTATTCTTTTCTCTCGCCGCCCGCCGGGGGCCGCGTTCCCCGCGCCCTCGCTCGCGGCCGCTACCTGATCGGGTCCGTCCCGGCGCGGCCGCGGCGGGGGGTCGCCGGCCTACCTTCCGCGGGGGCTCCGGGCGAAGCTGCTTTCGGCCTGGGGCGGCAAGCCCCTTCCACGTCGCCTCGAGACCTGGCCGGAGCGGAGAAAAACACGGGCCGTCACTCGTTAGCCGGACGGGCCTCTCGCCCGCCCCGGCCCGGCCCGGCCCGGCCCGGCCCAGCCCAGCCCAGCCCAGCCGGCGCCGCGATTCCCGGGACGGGCCTCCGTCCCTGAGAAGGCCTCTCCGGGGACGCGGCCGGGCCTCCGAGGGACGGCGGTCTCGCAGGCCTCTGAGCAAAGTCCTGGCCGGCCACGTGCCCGACGAACGCTCCCCGCGGCCCGGGCCGACTTAGCCGAGCGTCCTCGGAGACGAGGCGCTCTCGCGGCCGCCGTGCCGGAAGATCGGGCCCGCCCGGGGCCGTCTCCCCGCCGCCGGCAAAGGAGCCGTCCCCCCTCGCCTGAGGCCGCCGGGCCCGTCCTCTCGGCGGGACTCACCGCTCCGACGCATCCCGCCGGCGACGGAAACGCCGATGGCCGTCTGTTAGAAGCGCGGCCCGCCTCTCTCTCCGCCGGCCCCGGCCGGGGCCCTGCCGCGCGGTCGCTGGAGCCCGGCCCTGGGGACCCACGTCTCTGCCCGGGCCGAGGCCGGCGGCGGCTGCTTTCCCAGGGACGGCTTCGACCGGCAAGGGCGCGGGCCCGGACACCGACGCCGCCGGCAACGCGGGCTGTAACAGAGAAGGCGGCGTCATCAACAGCGTCGCGAATCTTTTTCGTTTCTTCCCGCGTGCGCGCACCCCAAACTAAACAGGCCCCCGGCGCGGGCACGTGCCCCCCCCGAACCCCCCGCCCCCGGAGAGGCGCCCGGCTCGCCCACAAACGTAACCCCCAGCCCGAACCCCTCGCCCGCCGCTCCACGCGCGTGGGCGCAGGCCCGCGCCCGCCCGCCCGCCCCCCAGACGGGCGCACGTTAGGCACGCGGAGCGCGCGCGCGCGCCTCCCGCTGACGCCGTCGTGCCCCCCCCGCCCCCCCCCCCCATCCCCCCCGCTAGCCCCCCGGCCCCCCCCCCCCCCCACCCCCGCCTTCCTACGGCACGTTTGCCGCCCCGGGGAAGGCAGGCGGGAGACTTTAGGACCCAGCGGCATTCCTGCCGGCTCCGTGCCCGGGCGCCAGAGGGGAGTCCCGGGGGCGGGCGGTCTCTCACCCTGGCTGCCGAGTTGCTACCCTGCCCGTGCCCGTGCCCGTGCCCCGGCTCCCGCCTTTCTCTCCCGCTCACTCAGTCAGAAAAAGAGGAGAAAAAACGCAGAAGGGAAGGAAAAAAAAAACCCTAACCGACCCAAACAGAAATCTTCTCCGAAAGGAGACGCGGGCCCCCCGCCCCACCCCGTCCCCAGCCTACCTCTGCGCCAGGCTCCCTGCCTGCTCGCCGACCGCTCTCGCCTGCCTCTGCGCCAGCCTCCCTTCCCTGTCGCTGCCGCCGCGGCTGAGCGCAGGACCGTTGGCGCGGCGGGAACCGCTGCCCTTTCCTTGCGGGCAGGGGCCCGGTTGCCGGGCAACGGGGGGACCACCCCCCGACCCCTGCTGCTCCAGGGCGCCGGCGAGTCTGGGGTCGGGGAGGGGCCGCGCCTACCGGGCTGCGGGTCTGCAACTGCAGCGCAGGGAGGGAGGGAGGGGGAGCACACGCACGCGGGCTACGTGCTGGGGCGAGGGGGGGGGGGGGGCAAGGCGTGGGGGGGGGGGGGTGGGGGTGGGGGGGGTGCGTGGGGGGGGGGGGTGCGCGCGCGTGTCTGAGACGCGTATGTCGCGGGGGGCGGGCGCGTCTGCAGGATCGCAGACGTGTGTTTTAATCTATTTATTGTGTTTTAAAAGGTCAGAGTAAAATAAAACGATGGCAAGCGGGGAAAAAAAAAAGGAACAAAACGCACACCCCACCCCACCCCCGCCCCCCCCCCAGCCCCCCCCAAACCCCACACCGCGAAACCAAAAACAAAAGCCGCCGAGCGCCCGGCGGCGCCGGGACCCGGACCCGGCTACGGGCGCCCGGGGTCCTAAAGCCTCCCGGCGGACGGCAAACTCACGCCGGGGAGCCGGGCGGCTCGCGATGGGGGCCGCCGCCTCTACCCGGTCCCCCGCCGGCCAGAGCGTGTGTTCGAGGGGGGCAGACGGAGCGGAGAGGCTGGCCGGGGCGGTGAAGCCGGCCAGCGCGCGGCGGACCACCGGGTCGGGGAAGGGGCGTGCGCGCGTTTGAGTGCGGCGGGTGTTTTTTTTTTTTAAAAAAAAAAAAAAAAGAAATAAAAAATTTAAAAAGTTGTTTATTAATATTTTATTGATGTTTAATCTGGAAAGCGAAGAAGGTCAAATAAGTCTTGCATGAGACAGTACGTTTAAACTTACTGCCTTTTCGTTAGAAGCGCTTAAATCTCGGAAACGGCGGGGGGGGGGGGGGGGAATGACCCGGCCCTCCCCGGCCGGCAGAACCGGGAGAGGGTGGCCTCTGTACCGGATTCCCTTAAATATCGAAAAATTGCACACCCCCCCCCACCCGCCTCCGCCGCCGCCCCCCCCCCCCCGCACCCGAACCCGGCCGGGAGAACCGGGTCGCACGGTCCAGCCGGCTCGGGAGCACAGAGCGGCCGGCAGGTCTACCGGGCTCCTCGGGGGCCGACAGGTCTACCCGGCTCCGGCAGCGGCCCGCAGGTCTACCCGGCTCCGGCGCAGGCAGCGGCCGTCAGGTCTACCCGGCTCCGGCGCCGGCAGCGGCTGCCAGGTCTACCCGGCGCCGGCGCCGGCGGTGGCTGCCAGGTCTACCCGGCTCCGGCGCCGGCAGCGGCCCGCAGGTCTACCCGGCTCCGGCGCCGGCGGCGGCCGCCAGGTCTACCCGGCTCCGGCGCGCGCGCGGCGGCCGACAGGTCTACCCGGCTCCGGCGCCGGCAGCGGCTGCCAGGTCTACCCGGCGCCGGCGCCGGCGGTGGCTGCCAGGTCTACCCGGCTCCGGCGCCGGCAGCGGCCCGCAGGTCTACCCGGCTCCGGCGCCGGCGGCGGCCGCCAGGTCTACCCGGCTCCGGCGCGCGCGCGGCGGCCGACAGGTCTACCCGGCTCCGGCGCCGGCAGCGGCTGCCAGGTCTACCCGGCTCCGGCGCCGGCAGCGGCCCGCAGGCCTACCCGGCTCCGGCGCCGGCGGCGGCCGCCAGGTCTACCCGGCTCCGGCGCGCGCGCGCGGCGGCTGCCAGGTCTACCCGGCTCCGGCGCCGGCAGTGGCCGTCAGGTCTACCCGGCTCCGGCGCCGGCGGCGGCCGCCAGGTCTACCCGGCTCCGGCGCCGGCGGCGGCTGCCAGGTCTACCCGGCTCCGGCGCGCGTGCGGCGGCTTCCAGGTCTACCCGGCTCCGGAGACCGGGTCGGCGGCTGTCAGGTCTACCCGGCTCCGGTGCCGGCAGCGGCCCGCAGGCCTACCCGGCTCCGGCGCCGGCAGTGGCCGCCAGGTCTACCCGGCTCCGGCGCCGGCGGCGGCCCGCAGGTCTACCCGGCTCCGGCGCCGGCGGCGGCTGTCAGGTCTACCCGGCTCCGGAGACCGGTTCGGCGGCTGTCAGGTCTACCCGGCTCCGGTGCCGGCAGCGGCCCGCAGGCCTACCCGGCTCCGGCGCCGGCAGTGGCCGTCAGGTCTACCCGGCTCCGGCGCCGGCGGCGGCTGTCAGGTCTACCCGGCTCCGGCGCCGGCGGCGGCCGCCAGGTCTACCCGGCTCCGGCGCCGGCGGCGGCTGCCAGGTCTACCCGGCTCCGGCGCCGGCAGCGGCTGCCAGGTCTACCCGGCTCCGGCGCAGGCAGCGGCTGTCAGGTCTACCCGGCTCCGGCGCGCGTGCGGCGGCTTCCAGGTCTACCCGGCTCCGGAGACCGGGTCGGCGGCTGTCAGGTCTACCCGGCTCCGGCGCGCGTGCGGCGGCTGCCAGGTCTACCCGGCTCCGGGAGCCCGGGTCGGCCGCCAGCGGCGGCCGGCGACCCCGGCCTGTCGCTGCCGGAGCGTCCGTCGGACAGGGAGGCCAGGTCTACCCGGCTCCGGCGGGACTTAGTCGCATTTCCGGGGCTGAGCGGTAGACCTGTTGTCCCCTCCGCTTCCTCGGAGCTGCCGAAGGGGTCGCTGCTCTGTGCTGCCTCCAGTTACGTCATCGTAAAAGTCGGCGTCGCTGGCGCGCCTCCCCGGTGGGCGGAGACGGCCGTCTTGGATCTTTCTGGGGGCGGCGACGTACCGGTCCATACTATAGGAGCGAGCGGTGACTCGTCTCCGGAGCAGGGCTAGCGAGCGGCCGTTGGCAGAGCGGCACGAGAGGGAACGGCAGACCCCTCCGCGGGGATCAAGGGCAAAGACCGGCGGCCGGCGGTGGTCGCCGGCACTCGAACGCGCAAGGCCGGGGAAGGGGGTCCAGCCTCTGCGGCGCTTTCTCCTCCCCGGTCCCGCACGGGGCCCGATGATGATGCGAGCTTACTGCCGGCATATGGCGGAAGCAGACGACCGGGGGTTTCGAGCCTGCCGCGGCTTGCCCCGGCTCCGGAGGGCCCAGTGGTGTGGCATGGGCGAGGCTGGCGGCACCTCGCCCTTTTTCTCCGGCCCTAAGCCGGGGCCCGCGAAGCGGGCGCAGAGAGCGGCGGCCGGTCGCGGTGGCCGGCAGCCGAACGCAGACGGCCGGGGGTTTCGAGCCTGCCGCGGCTTTCCCCGGCCCCCGAGAGCCCGAGGACGGCGCGGGCGGAGGCGGCGGCGCCTCGCCCTCCTTTTGCCGGCACGAGCCATACGTGGGCGGCCCGTGGTGTCTGGCTTGCCCTGGCTTCTCGGAGCGCCGGAGGGCTCGGTGAAGGGACTGCGTAGCACGGGCGAGGTGGCGGCGCCTCGCCCTTTTTTTTCCGCCGGCCCTAAGCCGGGGCCCGCGAAGCGGGCCGAGAGCGGCGGACCGGTCGCGGTGGCCGGCAGCCGAACGCAGACGGCCGGGGCTGTCAAGCCTTCCTGGCGTCGTTTGTTTTTTTTTTTTTTCCCCGGGGGAAGCGGTTCCCTGCGGGCTGGGCAAAGACTGGCGGCCGGCGGCGGTCGCCAGCACTCTCGAACGCTGGAAGACCGGGGGACTTGAGCTAGCCGCAGCTTTCCCCCGGTCCCGTTGACCTCAGTGAAGGGAATCGTCTGGAGCGGGTGGCCGGCGGCACCTCCCGCTCCCCCGTTATTACCGATCCAGACCCCCAGGCAGCGCCCGCTGAGGCGTCCCCAGGCACGTCGGAGAGGCTCCGCGGCGGGCCGGCTCTGCCGGTGTTCAGGCCGTCGGAGCACCTCTCGCGGACGTTGCCCGCTCGCCCGCACGCAGAGCCCCGCGTCCGCCGCCCACCCCCGGGTGGCGGCGGGGCGCGCGCGGCCGTCGCTGTCCCAGGAACCGTGGCCGTGGGGCCTCCGCTGCCTTGCCGGCATCGTCAAGGCGCCTCGGGCGCGTCGGAGAGGCTCCACGGTCGGGCCGGCTCTGCCGGTGTTAAGGCCGTCGGGGCGGCTCTCAGCCGACGCTGCCCTCCCGCCCGCACGCAGGGCCCCGCGTCCGCCGCCCACCCCCGGGTGGCGGCGGGGCGCGCGCGGCCGTCGCTGTCCCAGGAACCGTGGCCGTGGGGCCTCCGCTGCCTTGCCGGCATCGTCAAGGCGCCTCGGGCGCGTCGGAGAGGCTCCACGGTCGGGCCGGCTCTGCCGGTGTTAAGGCCGTCGGGGCGGCTCTCAGCCGACGCTGCCCTCCCGCCCGCACGCAGGGCCCCGCGTCCGCCGCCCACCCCCGGGTGGCGGCGGGGCGCGCGCGGCCGTCGCTGTCCCAGGAACCGTGGCCGTGGGGCCTCCGCTGCCTTGCCGGCATCGTCAAGGCACCTCGGGCGCGTCGGAGAGGCTCCACGGTCGGGCCGGCTCTGCCGGTGTTAAGGCCGTCGGGGCGGCTCTCAGCCGACGCTGCCCTCCCGCCCGCACGCAGGGCCCCGCGTCCGCCGCCCACCCCCGGGT
>NW_028121320.1:107500-115000 GCF_965183815.1 Platalea leucorodia
AGTATTTTATATGTATTTAAATATATTTAATGATATATTTGATTAATACATTTAATAATATTTATATTGATATAATAATAATATTTATATAACAATATTATAATATCATGTAATAATATCACATATTCAATATAAATATTAAATATATTAATATTTAATATTATAAATATTAAGTATATTAAATATTATAGTATATATTATATAATTGAATATAATATTCCTATAATAATAATATTTATACTTTGATAATATTATATTATTATTTAATAACAATAATATAAATTATTATTATTTATTGTTATAAATTAAACAATAATTGTAAATTATAAATTTTCTCCATTTATTATTAGATCATTAAAATTAACAAATTATTAAATGATATTTAACTTATTAATTTATTATTAATTGTTATTAAACATTATTAAATATCATCATTATTAAATATTATTAATTAAAATGAAGGAATCGTTAATATGCAGTTTATTTAACGTGTTAATTTGTTGTTACTAATTTATTTATTAATCGATTGTTTTACCGTTCCGGTTTCGGTCTTTATTAATTTATTCGTTCGGAAAGGCTTAAAATTTATCCCGAATCGCAGTACGAAAGAGAATCACGCGAGCGTTCTTACCTTCTGGCGCTTCTCCTGATGGAATTCCATGGATCGTTTGGAATCGTGAAATAATTCAGTATTAGTAAACGTTATTCGTCGTAGCAGCGTTAGGATCAGCGCTAACGCTATGAAAAACCTCCTTTTTTCGCTTGTCGTTCTAAAAGCACTACACGTTATTCAATAGGACGACTATCACGAATAATAACTTATTCATCGCTTTCGAATGACGTACCTTATGCACGATTAGTCTTTTATGCGCGATTAGTCTTTTATTCGTTACCGATTCGCCGTTCACAAAACCGTTGAGTATTGGCACGCAGAATATCAAAAGCAAGTCACGCTATTGCTAATAACACGTCGTGAGTTTATCCTCACGAGAGGATGATGACGACGCTGCTACGACTACCGCCACCGCCGCCGCCGCCGCTAACAAGAATAACAACAGTAGCAATAAATAACGTTCGCGATGATCTTTTCCGAGTAAACAAGAAGTCCCCGACGCCAGTAACGTCGCTATTACTACTCACCGTGCTCACGGTACGGTAGAATTTTTATTTTTTTTACCGCTAGAGAATTAGATTTGGTATGACTTACGTTGGAGTAGTTTCCGGTGGTTTTGGTGGGGTTTTTTGGGGTTTTCATTTTTAGTTTGGAGCTCCGTAACGGTGTCGATCGTTTGCGCGTCGTGACAGGCCGAGCCCTTCTTAAGAACGTCGCTTTCTTTTTGGAGAGAATTCCGTGGAGCGTCGACGACGTTAACCCTATTAAACGGTGTCGTTAGAGCGGTGCTGTTTTATTACCGTAGCGTTCTACTCATCGATAAGAAACGAATCGACGCAGCCTTTCTTTTGCCACGACGCGATCGCTCTCGCGTCGGAGGGGGAGACCGATCGGTATTTACGCGCGAGCGGTAAACCGTCGGATCCGTGAGTCGATTCGTGAATTCCTTCACGGTAGGGATCGCCCGATAGCCACGAATCCGTACCGCTCCGTCGCCCGCGACCGATCCCCGTGCCGGCGACCGGTTCACGAATCGTTCCTTACCTTCGTGAAACGCGGGCCGGCGCGCGTCGATGCGATCGACAACGAACGGGCAGCGGCAGATCGAGAGGCCTCCCGAGGCCGGGCCCCCCCGCAGGGGTCCGTGTACAGAAGCGCCCGCCCGCCCCGCCTCCTTTTTTATTATCGTTTCTCTCTTTTCCCTTTCTCTTTTTTTCTTTTTTTTTTTTTTTTTTTTTTTTTCTTTCCCCTTTTACCCCTTAGAACCTTCCTTTATTCTTTTCTCTCGCCGCCCGCCGGGGGCCGCGTTCCCCGCGCCCTCGCTCGCGGCCGCTACCTGATCGGGTCCGTCCCGGCGCGGCCGCGGCGGGGGGTCGCCGGCCTACCTTCCGCGGGGGCTCCGGGCGAAGCTGCTTTCGGCCTGGGGCGGCAAGCCCCTTCCACGTCGCCTCGAGACCTGGCCGGAGCGGAGAAAAACACGGGCCGTCACTCGTTAGCCGGACGGGCCTCTCGCCCGCCCCGGCCCGGCCCGGCCCGGCCCGGCCCAGCCCAGCCCAGCCCAGCCGGCGCCGCGATTCCCGGGACGGGCCTCCGTCCCTGAGAAGGCCTCTCCGGGGACGCGGCCGGGCCTCCGAGGGACGGCGGTCTCGCAGGCCTCTGAGCAAAGTCCTGGCCGGCCACGTGCCCGACGAACGCTCCCCGCGGCCCGGGCCGACTTAGCCGAGCGTCCTCGGAGACGAGGCGCTCTCGCGGCCGCCGTGCCGGAAGATCGGGCCCGCCCGGGGCCGTCTCCCCGCCGCCGGCAAAGGAGCCGTCCCCCCTCGCCTGAGGCCGCCGGGCCCGTCCTCTCGGCGGGACTCACCGCTCCGACGCATCCCGCCGGCGACGGAAACGCCGATGGCCGTCTGTTAGAAGCGCGGCCCGCCTCTCTCTCCGCCGGCCCCGGCCGGGGCCCTGCCGCGCGGTCGCTGGAGCCCGGCCCTGGGGACCCACGTCTCTGCCCGGGCCGAGGCCGGCGGCGGCTGCTTTCCCAGGGACGGCTTCGACCGGCAAGGGCGCGGGCCCGGACACCGACGCCGCCGGCAACGCGGGCTGTAACAGAGAAGGCGGCGTCATCAACAGCGTCGCGAATCTTTTTCGTTTCTTCCCGCGTGCGCGCACCCCAAACTAAACAGGCCCCCGGCGCGGGCACGTGCCCCCCCCGAACCCCCCGCCCCCGGAGAGGCGCCCGGCTCGCCCACAAATGTAACCCCCAGCCCGAACCCCTCGCCCGCCGCTCCACGCGCGTGGGCGCAGGCCCGCGCCCGCCCGCCCGCCCCCCAGACGGGCGCACGTTAGGCACGCGGAGCGCGCGCGCGCGCCTCCCGCTGACGCCGTCGTGCCCCCCCCCGCCCCCCCCCCCCATCCCCCCCGCTAGCCCCCCGGCCCCCCCCCCCCCCCCACCCCCGCCTTCCTACGGCACGTTTGCCGCCCCGGGGAAGGCAGGCGGGAGACTTTAGGACCCAGCGGCATTCCTGCCGGCTCCGTGCCCGGGCGCCAGAGGGGAGTCCCGGGGGCGGGCGGTCTCTCACCCTGGCTGCCGAGTTGCTACCCTGCCCGTGCCCGTGCCCGTGCCCCGGCTCCCGCCTTTCTCTCCCGCTCACTCAGTCAGAAAAAGAGGAGAAAAAACGCAGAAGGGAAGGAAAAAAAAAACCCTAACCGACCCAAACAGAAATCTTCTCCGAAAGGAGACGCGGGCCCCCCGCCCCACCCCGTCCCCAGCCTACCTCTGCGCCAGGCTCCCTGCCTGCTCGCCGACCGCTCTCGCCTGCCTCTGCGCCAGCCTCCCTTCCCTGTCGCTGCCGCCGCGGCTGAGCGCAGGACCGTTGGCGCGGCGGGAACCGCTGCCCTTTCCTTGCGGGCAGGGGCCCGGTTGCCGGGCAACGGGGGGACCACCCCCCGACCCCTGCTGCTCCAGGGCGCCGGCGAGTCTGGGGTCGGGGAGGGGCCGCGCCTACCGGGCTGCGGGTCTGCAACTGCAGCGCAGGGAGGGAGGGAGGGGGAGCACACGCACGCGGGCTACGTGCTGGGGCGAGGGGGGGGGGGGGGCAAGGCGTGGGGGGGGGGGGGTGGGGGTGGGGGGGGTGCGTGGGGGGGGGGGGTGCGCGCGCGTGTCTGAGACGCGTATGTCGCGGGGGGCGGGCGCGTCTGCAGGATCGCAGACGTGTGTTTTAATCTATTTATTGTGTTTTAAAAGGTCAGAGTAAAATAAAACGATGGCAAGCGGGGAAAAAAAAAAGGAACAAAACGCACACCCCACCCCACCCCCGCCCCCCCCCCCAGCCCCCCCCAAACCCCACACCGCGAAACCAAAAACAAAAGCCGCCGAGCGCCCGGCGGCGCCGGGACCCGGACCCGGCTACGGGCGCCCGGGGTCCTAAAGCCTCCCGGCGGACGGCAAACTCACGCCGGGGAGCCGGGCGGCTCGCGATGGGGGCCGCCGCCTCTACCCGGTCCCCCGCCGGCCAGAGCGTGTGTTCGAGGGGGGCAGACGGAGCGGAGAGGCTGGCCGGGGCGGTGAAGCCGGCCAGCGCGCGGCGGACCACCGGGTCGGGGAAGGGGCGTGCGCGCGTTTGAGTGCGGCGGGTGTTTTTTTTTTTTAAAAAAAAAAAAAAAAGAAATAAAAAATTTAAAAAGTTGTTTATTAATATTTTATTGATGTTTAATCTGGAAAGCGAAGAAGGTCAAATAAGTCTTGCATGAGACAGTACGTTTAAACTTACTGCCTTTTCGTTAGAAGCGCTTAAATCTCGGAAACGGCGGGGGGGGGGGGGGGGAATG
Organism: Platalea leucorodia; assembly: GCF_965183815.1. NCBI lineage: Eukaryota > Metazoa > Chordata > Aves > Pelecaniformes > Threskiornithidae > Platalea > Platalea leucorodia. The sequence continues at coordinate 111,933 of NW_028121320.1, forward strand.
ACCCGGCCCTCCCCGGCCGGCAGAACCGGGAGAGGGTGGCCTCTGTACCGGATTCCCTTAAATATCGAAAAATTGCACACCCCCCCCCACCCGCCTCCGCCGCCGCCCCCCCCCCCCCGCACCCGAACCCGGCCGGGAGAACCGGGTCGCACGGTCCAGCCGGCTCGGGAGCACAGAGCGGCCGGCAGGTCTACCGGGCTCCTCGGGGGCCGACAGGTCTACCCGGCTCCGGCAGCGGCCCGCAGGTCTACCCGGCTCCGGCGCAGGCAGCGGCCGTCAGGTCTACCCGGCTCCGGCGCCGGCAGCGGCTGCCAGGTCTACCCGGCGCCGGCGCCGGCGGTGGCTGCCAGGTCTACCCGGCTCCGGCGCCGGCAGCGGCCCGCAGGTCTACCCGGCTCCGGCGCCGGCGGCGGCCGCCAGGTCTACCCGGCTCCGGCGCGCGCGCGGCGGCCGACAGGTCTACCCGGCTCCGGCGCCGGCAGCGGCTGCCAGGTCTACCCGGCGCCGGCGCCGGCGGTGGCTGCCAGGTCTACCCGGCTCCGGCGCCGGCAGCGGCCCGCAGGTCTACCCGGCTCCGGCGCCGGCGGCGGCCGCCAGGTCTACCCGGCTCCGGCGCGCGCGCGGCGGCCGACAGGTCTACCCGGCTCCGGCGCCGGCAGCGGCTGCCAGGTCTACCCGGCTCCGGCGCCGGCAGCGGCCCGCAGGCCTACCCGGCTCCGGCGCCGGCGGCGGCCGCCAGGTCTACCCGGCTCCGGCGCGCGCGCGCGGCGGCTGCCAGGTCTACCCGGCTCCGGCGCCGGCAGTGGCCGTCAGGTCTACCCGGCTCCGGCGCCGGCGGCGGCCGCCAGGTCTACCCGGCTCCGGCGCCGGCGGCGGCTGCCAGGTCTACCCGGCTCCGGCGCGCGTGCGGCGGCTTCCAGGTCTACCCGGCTCCGGAGACCGGGTCGGCGGCTGTCAGGTCTACCCGGCTCCGGTGCCGGCAGCGGCCCGCAGGCCTACCCGGCTCCGGCGCCGGCAGTGGCCGCCAGGTCTACCCGGCTCCGGCGCCGGCGGCGGCCCGCAGGTCTACCCGGCTCCGGCGCCGGCGGCGGCTGTCAGGTCTACCCGGCTCCGGAGACCGGTTCGGCGGCTGTCAGGTCTACCCGGCTCCGGTGCCGGCAGCGGCCCGCAGGCCTACCCGGCTCCGGCGCCGGCAGTGGCCGTCAGGTCTACCCGGCTCCGGCGCCGGCGGCGGCTGTCAGGTCTACCCGGCTCCGGCGCCGGCGGCGGCCGCCAGGTCTACCCGGCTCCGGCGCCGGCGGCGGCTGCCAGGTCTACCCGGCTCCGGCGCCGGCAGCGGCTGCCAGGTCTACCCGGCTCCGGCGCAGGCAGCGGCTGTCAGGTCTACCCGGCTCCGGCGCGCGTGCGGCGGCTTCCAGGTCTACCCGGCTCCGGAGACCGGGTCGGCGGCTGTCAGGTCTACCCGGCTCCGGCGCGCGTGCGGCGGCTGCCAGGTCTACCCGGCTCCGGGAGCCCGGGTCGGCCGCCAGCGGCGGCCGGCGACCCCGGCCTGTCGCTGCCGGAGCGTCCGTCGGACAGGGAGGCCAGGTCTACCCGGCTCCGGCGGGACTTAGTCGCATTTCCGGGGCTGAGCGGTAGACCTGTTGTCCCCTCCGCTTCCTCGGAGCTGCCGAAGGGGTCGCTGCTCTGTGCTGCCTCCAGTTACGTCATCGTAAAAGTCGGCGTCGCTGGCGCGCCTCCCCGGTGGGCGGAGACGGCCGTCTTGGATCTTTCTGGGGGCGGCGACGTACCGGTCCATACTATAGGAGCGAGCGGTGACTCGTCTCCGGAGCAGGGCTAGCGAGCGGCCGTTGGCAGAGCGGCACGAGAGGGAACGGCAGACCCCTCCGCGGGGATCAAGGGCAAAGACCGGCGGCCGGCGGTGGTCGCCGGCACTCGAACGCGCAAGGCCGGGGAAGGGGGTCCAGCCTCTGCGGCGCTTTCTCCTCCCCGGTCCCGCACGGGGCCCGATGATGATGCGAGCTTACTGCCGGCATATGGCGGAAGCAGACGACCGGGGGTTTCGAGCCTGCCGCGGCTTGCCCCGGCTCCGGAGGGCCCAGTGGTGTGGCATGGGCGAGGCTGGCGGCACCTCGCCCTTTTTCTCCGGCCCTAAGCCGGGGCCCGCGAAGCGGGCGCAGAGAGCGGCGGCCGGTCGCGGTGGCCGGCAGCCGAACGCAGACGGCCGGGGGTTTCGAGCCTGCCGCGGCTTTCCCCGGCCCCCGAGAGCCCGAGGACGGCGCGGGCGGAGGCGGCGGCGCCTCGCCCTCCTTTTGCCGGCACGAGCCATACGTGGGCGGCCCGTGGTGTCTGGCTTGCCCTGGCTTCTCGGAGCGCCGGAGGGCTCGGTGAAGGGACTGCGTAGCACGGGCGAGGTGGCGGCGCCTCGCCCTTTTTTTTCTGCCGGCCCTAAGCCGGGGCCCGCGAAGCGGGCGCAGAGAGCGGCGGCCGGTCGCGGTGGCCGGCAGCCGAACGCAGACGGCCGGGGGTTTCGAGCCTGCCGCGGCTTTCCCCGGCCCCCGAGAGCCCGAGGACGGCGCGGGCGGAGGCGGCGGCGCCTCGCCCTCCTTTTGCCGGCACGAGCCATACGTGGGCGGCCCGTGGTGTCTGGCTTGCCCTGGCTTCTCGGAGCGCCGGAGGGCTCGGTGAAGGGACTGCGTAGCACGGGCGAGGTGGCGGCGCCTCGCCCTTTTTTTTCCGCCGGCCCTAAGCCGGGGCCCGCGAAGCGGGCCGAGAGCGGCGGACCGGTCGCGGTGGCCGGCAGCCGAACGCAGACGGCCGGGGCTGTCAAGCCTTCCTGGCGTCGTTTGTTTTTTTTTTTTTTCCCCGGGGGAAGCGGTTCCCTGCGGGCTGGGCAAAGACTGGCGGCCGGCGGCGGTCGCCAGCACTCTCGAACGCTGGAAGACCGGGGGACTTGAGCTAGCCGCAGCTTTCCCCCGGTCCCGTTGACCTCAGTGAAGGGAATCGTCTGGAGCGGGTGGCCGGCGGCACCTCCCGCTCCCCCGTTATTACCGATCCAGACCCCCAGG
>NW_028121320.1:120000-122500 GCF_965183815.1 Platalea leucorodia
CGCGGGAAGCGGGGGCTGCCGGCGCGGGGCGTGACGAGCCCCGCCGGCCGAGCCCCCGCGCGCGGGCTGGAGGAGGAAGCGGCGAGCGGCGACGAGGGCTGGGGGCGGCAGGTGCGAGCCGGCGAGGGACGAGCGAGAGGGCCTTCGGGGCCGGGGGGGGCGTCCCCCCCGGCCCCCCCCGGAGCGGGGCGGGCTGCTGCGGAAGCAGCCTGCCGGGCCGGCCGGCCGCGCAGGGCCGAGGCCTCCGGGCGTTCCGGGCTGGCGCGCGGCGCCGTCGGGCACGGCGTCGGCGTCGGGGCCCCCCCCCCGCGCCTCCCCGCGCGGGGAGCCGGGGGGAGCTCCGCCGCCGGCGTCGCCGCCCCTTGGGTGGGCGAGGTCCCCGCCGGGTCGCGTCCCGCGCGAGCGGGCGGCCCGAGCCACGGCTCTCCTCTCGGGCGCAGCGCCGGGCTACTGAGGGAAACCCCGGGCCCCGGGCAGGAGGACGAGGCGGTGGCGGCGGACGTCGGGCGCGCCCCCGCGGGCGGACGCTCTCCCGAGGGCGGCAGCGGGAGAGGCACCCCCGCGGGGCCCTTCAGGTCGTTTCCCTCGCCCCAGGGCCAGGTACCTAGCGTCCGCGCTTCAGCGGCCCTCCCTCGGCCAGCCCCGGGGGTCGAAGGCCGCGGAGCCGGGCGGAGGTTTAAAGACTCGGGCGGCTCGATGCGACCCGGGGGTCGGCCGGGCGGCGCTACCTCCAGGGGCGGGAGTTGCTCCCGCGAAGCCCCTGCGCTGGCCGCCGCCCGCGCTCGTCCCGCGGGCAGCCGTGCCGGGGAGGGGTCCCCACTGCCCCCCCCACCCCGCGGTCCGGTCTCGGCGGAGAGACCCGCGGCGCGGTCGGCCGTGGCCGGCCTGCCCGCCTCGAAACGGGCGACCCCGGCGGGAGCGCGGGCTCCGCGCCGGGGCGGCGAGTCCCCGCGGTGGGGGCTCGCCGGGCGGCGCCCCCCCCACCGGGGCCGCCGCGCCTCCGTCGCAGCGCTGCGCCGCGCTGCGCTCCCGCTCCCTCCCCGCCCCGGCGAGCCCTCGGCGGTCTCCCGCCGCCGGCCGCCGGCGAGGGCGGCACCCCGGCCGAGCGGCGGCGTCGTCGCTCGGCGTAGTCGGCCGGCCGGCCGGAGGGCGCCCGCCGCCGGCCGCGGCCGTCCCGGCCCGGGCCCCGCCCGTCGCTTCCCCGCCGCCTTTCCCGGCCGTGCCGGGCGGGCGGGCGGGCGGGCGGGGGCGTCCCACTCCCGTTCTCCGCGTGGAAACGGGGAGAGCGGGCGCCGCCCCCTGTGCCTTAGCTCCGTCCGCCTTCCGCGCGGCGCGTGCCCGCGGAAGGGGTCGAGGCGCGAGAAGCGGCGGCGGCGGCGGTTCCGGGAGGGCGGCCGCTCCGGCGCGGCGGCGGGCGCCGTCCGGCAGGCCGCGGGCGGCGCGTCGCGCGCTCGGGCTTCCGGCGGTCGCCACCTCCGGCGCGGCGGCGGAGCCGCGCAGGGTGCCGGCGGGGCGAGCCGGGGGGGAGCCGGCCGCGGTGGCGCGGCGGAGCTTGTGCGGAGGCGCGCGCGGGGCCGGCGGGGCGCCCCGCTCTGCTGCCCGGCGGCGGGCAGCAGCGGCGTCCGTGTGCCAAGCAGCGAGGCGGGCAGGCGGCGCGGCCGGGCGCGCGCCGCTGCCTCCGTGCGGAGGCCGGGCCGAGCCCGGGCGCCTGGGCCGCCTCCGAAGCGCGCAAGGTGCATTTCCCAGGCGGTCGCCGGGGAGCGCGGGCTCCCCCCGCCCTTGCCGTTCGGGGTGTTGCGTTCCCACCCCCCTCCCCTTTCCTCCGTGTGTGCTCGTACGGTCAGCCGAGGCGAGGCCCGCGCGTCGCGCTTCGCCGCGCCGCGTGGCGTCCCCTCCGCGCGGGCGGAGGGGCGGGCCGGCGCGGGCGGGCGGGCGGCGGTGCCGTCCTCAGAGAAGGGGCCGCTCTTGGCGAGCGGTCCCGGCCCCCCCGCGCGCGCGGGGCGGTGCCGAAAGGCAGACAACTCTTAGCGGTGGATCACTCGGCTCGTGCGTCGATGAAGAACGCAGCTAGCTGCGAGAATTAATGTGAATTGCAGGACACATTGATCATCGACACTTCGAACGCACTTGCGGCCCCGGGTTCCTCCCGGGGCTACGCCTGTCTGAGCGTCGCTTGACGATCAATCGCCGGCCGAGCCGCCGCCCGGCGGCCGCGGCGGCGCGGCTGGGGCGCCTCGCAGGCCCGCCGAGGGCCTTCGTCCCCCTAAGTCGAGACTCGGGGAGCGCTCCGAAGCTCCCCGCTCCCGGAGCGCCCGCTGGGCGGAGCATCGTCCCGCCGGGGCGGCCGGGGCCCGCGGGGGCCCGGGCCGGACTCTGGCGCGGCGGTGGGGAAGCGAGGTGAGGGGGGGGAGGCGCGGGCCTCCTCGCCCCCGGCCTCCCGCGCGGGCGGCTGTCTGCGGGTGGGTACCGCGGCGGTACCGTGCCGTGCTGCCGCGCGCGC
>NW_028121319.1:0-121549 GCF_965183815.1 Platalea leucorodia
AAGAACCAAAACATCAGTCTATCAACATTATTCTCAGCCTAAATCAGAAACACAGCACTACAACAGCTACAAAGAAGAAACTTAATTCTATCCAAGCTGAAACCAGGAAATTCCTCGTCCTCAACTTCCATCTTCTTTCCTTCTCTTCCCACCTCTTCCCTCCTCCTTTTCCTTTTTATTGCCTCCTCTGCATACTCTTCTTTTGCCTTGTGTCCTCCTCTAACCTCCTCTTGCCTCCCACTGCCTCCTCTTGCCTCCTTCCCCTTCTTTACCTCCTACTCCTCTTCTGACGCCTTCTTGCTCTCGCTCACCTCCTCCTCTTCGTGCTCTGGTTGCCTCCCGTTGCGCATAGTGCTTATTCCTTCTCCTCCTCCACAGCCTCCTGAAGCCTCCTCTTCCCTCCTCTTCCATCCTAGGGCCTACTTTTCCTCTTCCTCTTGCCTTTTCCTACTCAGCCTCCCTTGCCTCTTCCTCCTCTTTTCTCCTCTGTAAGCCTGTTTTCCTCCTCCTCCTCCTCCTCCTCCTCCTCCTCTTGCCTCCCATTGCCTCCTATTGCCTCCTCCTCCTCGTGCCTCTTCTGCCCTCCTCGCGCCTCCTCCTTTTACGCTTTTGCTTGCCTCCTCCTTCTTTTGACTTCTGGCCTGCTCTCACCTCCTCGCGCCTCCTCTTTTGCCCTCCTCCTGCTCTCGCCCATTGCCTCCTCCTCCTTCTCCTATTGCCTCCTGCTCCCTCACCTCGCAGCCTCGCCTCTCCTCCTTTTGCGCTTTTGCTTGCCTCCTCCTCCTTTACCTTCTGCCTCCTGCTCTCGCCTCCTCTTTCCTCTCCTTTTTGCCTCCTCCTCTTGACTCCTCTTCCCTTTTGGGCCATCCTGCTGCCTCCTCCTCTTCCTCCTCCTGCGGCCTCACCTTGCCTCCTCTTGCCTTTCCCTTCTCTTCCTCTGCCTCCTCCTACCGCCTCCTCTTCCCACACCTTGCCTCCTCTTGCCTCATTCTCCTCCTCCTCCTCCTCTTTTCTTCACCTCACACCCTTTTGCCTTCTCCTTTGCCTCCTTCTCTTCCTCTTCCTCCTACTCCTTCCTCTTACGGCCTCTTGCCTTTTCCTCCTCCTGCTTTCTCCCATTGCCTCCTCTTCCATACTCCTCCTCCTCTTGCCTCCTACGGCACCTTCGGGCCTCCTCCTCTTTGGCCTACTCTTGCCTCCTCCTCCTCCTTCTCCTCTTGCCTCCTCCTCCTTTACCTCCTCTCTCCTGCTCTGCCCTCTTCACGCCTCTACTTTGGCCCTGCCCCGGTGCCTCCTCTTGCCTCCCTTGCCTCCTCTTGCCTCCCTTGCCTCCTCCTCTTGCCTCCCTTGCCTCCTCCTCTTGCCTCCCTTTGCCTCCTGCTACCTCTGCTTCCTAACACCCCTCTGCCTTTCTCTTCCCTCCTCTTGACATGCTCTTCTTCTCCACCTCACACGCCTCCTCTCCTCAACTCTTGCTGCCTCTTGCCTCCTCTTGCCTCCAGTTCTTCAGCCTCCTCTTCTTTCCTCTGCCGTCCTCCTCCTCCTCCTGCTCCTCCTTTGCCTGCTTTCTCCTGACTCTTCTTCTCTACTCCTCATCCTCCCCCTCTTCCTCTTGCCTCCTCTTCCTCCCTCTTTGAGACTCTTGCCTCCTTCTCCTCCTCTTCCCTTCTCCTCCAGGAGGAAAGCGGAGGGAAGAGGAGAAGGAGAGAAGAGCAGGCAAGGAAAAGCAAGCGAAGGCAAGAGGAGGAGGATGCATGCAGAAGCAAGAGGAGGCAGCCTGAGGAGGAAGAAGAGGAGGAGGCAAGAGCAGGAGGAAGTGGAGGAGGGAGCGGGAGGCAAGAGGAAGCAAGAGCAGGAGGTGGAGGAGGAGGCAAGAGGAGGCCAGAAGAAGGCGGAGGAGGCAAGAGGAAGAGAGAGATAGGAGGAGGAGGAGGAGGAAGCGTGAGAATTAGGCAAGAGGAGGGAAGCTGAGCAGGATTGATGAGTAGGAGGCGAAGAGAGTAAAGAGGAGGAGGAAGAAGAGGCAAGAGGAGGGATGAGGAGGCAAAAGGATGATGAGTCAAAAGGAGGCGAAAGGAGGAGGAAGAGGCGGAGGCGAAAAGAGACAAGAGGAGGCAAGAGGAAGAGGATGAGGTGGAGGAGGAGGAGAAAAAAGAGGAAGAGGAGGAGGAGGAGGCAAGAGGAGGCCAGAGGAGGCAGAGGAGGAGGAGGAGGCAAGAAGGGGCAAGACTGCGACTTATTCCCAGGGATTATCCATGGCACAGACCCAGCATCATCCCCTGTGTCTCTGCTTGGTCCCTCCACTCTGACCACTGGGAAGAGTGAAGCCGTAGGGCATGCTGCATGCTTTCTCAGGCTGGATATGGGCTTGATTTCTCTTCTGGTTTGCCAAGAAGCTGCTCTGGCCACATGGGGTGCTCTTGGTGTGCTGCTATGATGCTCGGGGAGGGATCGTTCATCAGGGCCCAGGCTCTCAGGAGGACTGAACCCCTGCAGGGCGAGAGGGACCTGGACACCAGCCTCCCTTGTCCAGCTTCAGCTGTCCCAGGATGCCTCCAGACACAGCTCCCCAGATAGCCACGATCTCTGCAAAGCAAGGGAAAGAGGTCTTAGGCCCTGGGCTGGCCAGCTCACAGACTCTCAGCAAGCTCCTTGCCCAGGCAATGACAGATGCTGCTGTACACAAAGAGCCCCGAAAAACACTGCCATGGCTGTGGAGCTGGGCTGTGCCCCACTTTCAGACTGCCAGCTGGCAGAGAAAGCTGGCCCTCAATGGCCCCACTTTTGAGGGGACCGAGCCATGCCCAAAGGAGCTTTGATACTCAGGGCAGCCCCAGTACCAGGACCTGCACTCCTGGCAGCCACATTGTGCCCTGAGCCCAGGGGGATCCTCAGGCAGGGCTCTCGTGGCAGCCTCCAGCCCTCTCCAGCCACCCCCACAGCCCAGCAATTCCAGCTTTTGACAGCTGACAGCCCTGATGCGACCCCTCAGGAAGGAGCTCCCCAAACCCTCACCCTTGCTACAGAGCTGCAGGAGTGTGGGGAACAAGCAGCTCAGCTTCAAGCTGACGGCCATGGTGCAGCAGCCCTCCATCGCGCTTGCTGCTTGCCCTCAGCTCAGGAAAAGGGACGCTCTTCCCGCCTCCTCACCCAAAACTCCTCTCTGACCTGCTCCTCTCCTGTCTGTCAGCGAGGGTCCCCCAGCGCATCCCTGCTGCCTCCTGACCCTGCTCCCAGCCGTGGAGCAGCTCTGAAGGGCAGCGGTGGGGAGCCCCTGAGCAGTGCCCAGCAGCACCCAGGCCTCGCTGGCAAGTGCCGGCACTGCTGTGGCACCGGGCAGACCTCCCTGTCATGCAGAGCATCCCCCTGTGACATCAGCCCACATCATCTGAAGGGCCATTATGACATGAGCAGGGAGATGGCACAACAGGGGAGAGAGGCGAGAGATCTTCCCTCTTGTCCTGAGAAACAGGCACCCCCTTTCTCCCAAGTCCTTTGCCAAAATTGCATCTGCCCCCTGCACCAACACATCTCTGCTACTGGGAGCCCGTCCAGGCAGGCGGGGGTTTGGGGTTGGCTGCAGTCGGGCTGTTTTCAAGAGATGGCATTGAAGGCCTGTGGGATAAAACAGCCCCTCCCGTGTTACTGAACACTCTCTGCTTTGTGTCGCTCTTATGGTAGGAGTAGCACATGCCTCACTGCACTGGTTTGGGCTGGGATGGAGTTCATCTTCTTCATGGCAGCCCAGATGGGGCTGTGTTTTGGATCTGTGACCAAAACAGTCCTGATAAAACACGGATGTTTCAGCTCTTGCTGAACAGTGCTTGCACAGCGTCAAGGGCTTCTCTGTTCCTCGCTCTGACCCACCCATGAGTAGGCTGGGGGTGGGCAAGAAGCTGCGAGGGGACATAGCCAGGACAGCTGACCCCAACAGACCAAAGGGATATTCCGTACCAGATGACATTGTGCTCAGCAATAAAGCTGGGGAAAGAAGGAATAAGGTAGGGGGTGGTATGTTTGAGGCTATGATGTTTGTCTTCCCAGGTAATTCCCTCCGATACTGCATACGCCCCTCAGCAGGGGGCCACTTGGCTTGGTCATTTGCACCATCTTCTTTGAAGGGAAGCCTTTCCTTCCTGCCCAGCTGGAGCCGACTGTAGGGGAAACTGATAGAGCTGCGGCTTGGGTCTCCGGTTTAGCCACAGTGGCTGCTCGTATGTCTTCAGATGCAGAGACCCTCTCTTCTCCTTGAGGCTGCTGAACAGGGAATTAATAGTGCTCAGTAGGAACAGGCCAGGCCCCAGAACAGTGCGACAATTTGTGTCTCTTTGGCACAGCCAGGGCCAGGACATCCTTTTTTTCAAACCTTCTGTCACTTCATCGGGATCCCACACTTGTTTGGGGCTGAAGTCCCAGACCACTGCAGGTGATAACTCTTTCAGGTACCTGCCCATATTCTTCCACATGCCTTCCCACCTATAACCACACTGCCTTGGGTCATATCTCTATGCTGATATTTCTAGTTGGTTAACCTTTGAAAAAGCAGAGGCAATATTCTTGAGAAGCACCAACAGGAGTATTCTGGTTACCCAAGGATGATCAAGATACTAAAGAGTTATTGTAACAGGGAAGAAAATACCTGCCCCATGGGAGAAAAAGGGGAAGGTGCCATTCTCTGTTTCCTCCACCGACTGGCTCTCGGAGGAGAAAAGGGAAGAAAAGGAATTGTTCATTGTCTCCATAAGATGGTTCCCAAAATACAGGGAAGGCATCAATGCACGGCACAAATACCAAAGCAGGCTCAAGGCCACTGCTTTTATCATCATCCTTCCAGACAAAACACCACCAAGTGCTACACAGCACAGCAAAAAAGGGAGCAGGACATGGATCAGATAAACCCATGTCGAGAACAGATAAATCAACATCACGACCACAACTGTTAAGCAGATGTAATAATCACAGGTTCCCTCTAATACGCTCTGGTCAAATCTTTTGTTACCCCAGACCCTTCGACCCCCACGTTGGGTTTAACCCCGGTGGGCAGCTGAGCACCACACAGACACTCGATCACTTCCCAACCCACAGTGGGATGGGGAGAGAATGGGAAGTGTAAAAGTGAAAAAACTTCAGCGTTGAGATAAAGACAGTTTAATAAGAAGAAAAAGAGGAGAATAAAACAAGAAAGAAAAACAAAGCCAAGAATGATGCAAAAAACCCCAAGTGCTCACCACCATCCCGATGGATGCCCAGCCAGTACCTAAGAAACAGCAGCCCCCTGCAAGTATCCCCTCCCCACCCACCCCCGCCACCTCCACCGTTTGATTGCTGAGCACAACATCCGATGGGCTGGAATACCCCTTTGGTCAGCTGGGGTCAGCGGTCCCAGATGTGTCCCCTCCCAGCTTCTCGTGCACCCCCAGCCTGCTCACTGGCAGGGCACTGCGAGAAGCAGAAAAGGCCTCCATGCTACCTAAGTAAGAACTGCTCAGCAATAAGCAAAACACCCCTGTGATATCAGCACTGGTGTAGGAGCAAATCCAAAGCATAGCACCATATCAGCTGCAGATGCAGTTAAAATTAAAGAGGCACCTGCAGATGGAGATACCATTGCAGATCCTGATGCAGAGAGCACGGCAGATGCAGATATCAGTGCAGATTCCATAGCAGGTGGAGACACCGCTGGGGACACAGATACCACTGCAGACGCAGAGACAATTGCAGGTGCCAACACAGATGCAAATAGCACTGCAGAGGGAGACACCTCTGCAGATACTGATACGTGTCCACTCACAGAAGCCATTACAAGTACACGTGCAGATACAGATACCATTGCCAAGACAGATACAGTTACAGGTACAATTATGGGTACAGCCAGCATACGAGAGACAGATGCTGGTCCCATCAGAAATACAGCTATTAAGAGCATCACAAATACCATCACAGATACCGACAGGATTACAGACACCCATTAAATATGCAGATACAATGAGAGTTACTGGCACAAAATATTGGAGATCCCGTTACAGACTCCATTGCAGATGCCATAGCAGATGCACACGCCATTGCAGACGTGACTGCAGATGAAGATCCCATGGCAGATGCAGACACCATTGCAGAGACCATTCCAGATCACACTGCAGATGCAGATGAGATTTTAGATGGAACTGCAGATGGAGATGCCACTGAAGATGCTGATGCCATTGCAGGTGCCACTGCAAATGAAACATTTGAAGGTGCTGATGCCATTGCAGGTACAGGTGCCAGCGCAGATACCATTGGAGATACCACTGCAGTGGCAGACACCAGTGCAGAAGCACATGTTACTGCAGGTGCCATTGCAGATGCAGATACCCATGCAAATGCAGAAATAGCGGCAAATGCCATTGCAGATGCAGATACCACGCAGATGCCATTGCAGTTTCAGTCCGTGCTCCGATAGCATTGAAGGTGCCATTGAAGATACCACAGCAAATGCCATTGCAGAGACCACTCCAGACGCAGATACCACTGCAGATGCAGACGCCGTTGCAGATGCAGACGCCATTGCAGATGCAGATGCCATTGCAGATGCAGATACCACTGTAGGAGCAATTCCAGAAGCTCTTAGCAATGTGTATGCCGTTGCACATTCCATTATAGATGCAGATACCACAGCAGATGCAGATGCCATTGCAGATGGCATTGCAGAATGAATTAGCATTGTAGACACCCTTGCAGATGGCATTGCTGAGGCACAATGCATTCCTCAGAACATCACAGATGGAGATAGCAATGCAAATGGCATTGCAGAGGCACATGCCATTGCACACGGTGTTGCAGATGCAGCTAGAGTAGCAGAAGAACATCTGATTGCATGAGGATACCATCGAAGACACCATTGCAGATGCTACTGCAGGTGCAGGTATGACCACAGATGCCATTGCGGATGCATGCAAAAATTCAGAGAGAAATGCCATTCCACATGCAGACACCATTGCAGATGCTGTTGCAGATGCAGATACCATTGCAGATACTGCATTCCAGGTGGCACTGAAGAATTGTAGGCACCATTGCAGATGCAGTATCATTGCAGATACAGTAACGGGCCGAAGGACGGGTACAGCTACAGACGCCATTCGAGACACGCATGCTGGCACCATTAGAAATGCAGGTACCAGTACCATCACAGCGACCGACAGAATTACAGACACAGATTCACACTGAATTGCCGATACAATTGCAAATACAGGCACAGAACAGACACCATTCCAGATAAAGGTACAATTACACACACAACTGACCATACAAGGACAGTCTCACATGCAAGTGCACATTCAGTTACACCAACAAGAGCAGCTGCAGCAAGTGAGGCCACTACCGACTGAGGTACCACGGCAGACAAAGGAACCCTTACACGTAAAGACGCTGATACAACTGCAGCTGCCGTTACACACAGATGTGCTGTTACAGGCAGAGGTACAGAGAAATATACAGATAACTACACAGACAGTCACCGACAGGGAGGTGGATGAGGATGCTGACATGGATACAAAGACAACGACGGACACGGGTGCAGTTACAGAGACGGACACAAATACCCACAGAGGTACAAGCAGAGACAGAACTCCAGCTCCAGACTCCGCAACACACACAGACACAATTGCTGATCCAGAGACAGCTGGAGGTACGGATACAATTACACTTACAGACAGCATTACACATACAGCTACCACTACACATACCGATAAACAGAGAGGTGCCACTGAACATACCACTGCAGGTGGCACTGCAGGTTCCAACACCAGGGCAGGCACCATTTCAGATGCACGTACCGCTGCTGATAACCCTGCAGATGCCATTGGCAAATAACGCTTCAGGTGCAGGTGCCACTGGCATTGAAGAAACCATTGCAGGTGCCACTGCACATACTGATCCCATTGCAGGTATCGACAGCATTGTACTTACCCAGGCAGGTACCAATGCCATTGCAGATGCCTCTACCACTACTCTTACAGCTCCTGATACCAGTACAGAGACCGCGATACCATTACACACAGTCACACCCATACCCAGACCGTCAGCGGTACAGAGACCACTAGAGATAGCCGAGCTGATACTATTTCAGCTAGCGAGAGAATGGCTCGCGTGCATACAGAAACCAAATACACAGACACCTACAGAAACCATTGCAAGTCCATGTGCAGGTACAGGTACCATTCCCTATGCAGGTACACTTACAGGCACAGTTACAGGCACAGACAGAGATACCAGTAGGGGTACAGATACTGCTGGCACCGTCACCACCACAGGTACCAGCACCATCATCCATACCGCTGCATAAACTAGTATAATTACAGATACAGATGCCCATGGAATTTCAGATACAATTGCAAATACAGGCACAAAATCCATAAAGTTCCAGCTACAACGGCAGATAAAGAGATAATTAAACAGTACAGAAGTGCACTCCTGGGCACCATTACACGAATACCACTGCAGATGCAATTACAAGTACAGGTACAATTGCACATAGAAATACAGATACCATGAGAGTCCATTCTCCAAGGGACAGTTACCATTCAAAGTTAAGCTATTGAGACAAATACAATTGCAGACATTGAGACAAATACAATTGTAGATTCAGATACAGGTACTATTACACATGCAGGTACTCATACACTTACCATTACAGACACCGATACTAACACAGAGACACCAATACCCACACCTGCAGTTGCATCTGAAATGGTATCTGCATCTGCCATTGTAACTTCAATGGAATCTGCCTCTCTTCTGGCATCTGCAACAGCACCTGCAGTTGTCCCTGCATCTGCAGTGATTCCTGCAGTGACACCCGCCTCTGAAATACTACCTGCATCTGCAATGTTATCTGCAATGGCATCCGAATCTTTGATCGTATCTGCATCTGCAACGCTATCTGTCTGCAATGGTATCTGCACCTGCAACGCCATCTGCACTGGAGAGTTGCAGACAACGGTAAGGTTGCACACACAGCATTCCAGACGCAGATACCTTCATAGATGCCACAGCAGATTCAAATACCATTGCAGATGCAGAGGCCATTGCAGATACTGATCCCGTTGCAGATATCGACAGCACTCCACATGCCGATGCAGACAGCGACACCATTACAGATACACACACAGCACACCGGGGCATTATCCCCTGCTCAGCACTGCTCAGACCACATATGCAACACCGTGCCACATATGGGGCTTCCTCCCTCCACACCCACACGTTCCCCCCATCTCGATACAGGACAGATATCCACCAGCTGGAGCCAGGACGCGGGAGCACTCCCCACCCAGGGAGAGGCCGAGGGCACGGGGCAGCTCAGCTCAGACAGGAGAAGGCTCCAGGGCTCGTCGCAGCTCGCCAGGACCTTCAGCCAGGCTCTTCGTCCTGGTAGGGGGCAGGAGGAGAAGACACCACGGGCCACAGTGGAGAAGAGAGACCCGGCAATGCCCCTCCAGCCTGCTGCCGGCCTAGCAGCAGCTCCAGCTGAAGGGACCTCACAAACACCCACCCAGCCACAAGCCGGCTGCTGGCCTATCACCTGCAGGGACAGAAGGGACCTCACAAGCAACTTCCAAGCCACGGGCCTGCTCCTACCCTATCAGCATCTCTGGCAGAAGTGACCTCACCAGCCCCCGCCCCAGCCCTCCCCTCGCTGCTGGCCCCTTGCTGCTGGCCCCTTGCCTGCCCCCCAACCGGCCTCTCCTCTGCCCCCCAGCTCCCTCCTCTCTGCGCTGTCACTGGCAGGCACTGAGCACCTCACTGCCACCTGCTGCTCCCGACCAATCAGCTTCCTCCCACACAAGTGACCTCACCACACCCCAGCGATGTCACCTTCCACCCCGCTCCCCCATCCCCTCTCCTGGCCTCTGCCTCCGGCTCTCACAGTCCCTGCCCTCCTCCTGCCTCCCCAGGGGCCGAGGAGCTCAGAGCTGGGGGAAGGGAGCACAGCGCTGCTCAAGAAACCTTCTGCTGGGGATTCGCAGGTTGAGTCCTGCTCGTAAAGGAGGCACGCTCGTCTCTGTGAGGAAGAAAACACCCTCCTGGCCACTGCAACACTCTTACTGCCAGCCCACGCTGCCTTTGTTGGGGAGGGACCAAAGAAATCCCTTCATTGCCTCCGACACTCAAACGGCTCCAACACGGACCCGACTAGAGTTGTCCCGACCCTGTTGCAGAAGCGGGTAAGGAGCCACCAACAACCGCAGCGTCTGTATCTCCAGACCCCGCTGCAGAACACGCTCTGCCCTTGCTCTTTGCAGAGACGCCGCTTCCTCAGCAGCGGGGGACGGGCGTGAGCCAGGCAACACAGAAAACAGTAAAAGCAGGGGCAGCCAGTGCTATTGGTCAGCATGCTCCCGCTGCCCCAGGGGCTGGGAAATGGAGCAGCCAGAGCATACAGGTGTGTCTGATTGCAAAAATCAAAAGTAAAAAGAAAAAAAACAAACAACTTTGGCAATCTGAAGTTCTGGTCAAAATGACACCTTCTCTCTTAATCCAAAATAACCGCGTCCATTTTTGCTTTCTTCCCAAAAGGTGAAATATACAGTGCAGGTTATATTCCAAGATTTAGTACCTTGTAACTTGTAGGCAGACGCAGATGCCACTGCAGATGCAGATATCATTGCAGCTACCATTGGAGATGTAGATACCATCTGAGATGACATTTCAGCTGCAGATACCATTACAGATTAAGGTTACACGTCAGAGGCAAATGCCACTGCAGAGGCAGATACAACTGCAGAGGCAGGTACCACTGCAGATGAAGATACCATTGCAGTTACCGCTGCACATACCATTATGCCAAACTTTTTATGTAATCCAAGATTTTGTAACTTGCATCCAAGCTCGTTGCTCCCGAGAATCTTCTGCTCCATCTTCTCCCCCATCTCCTTCTGCCATCAGCCACAGAAGGAAGTCTCTCTCAAGGGCTTGAGTAATTTGACCAGAAGAAAGCACGAAAATGCGCTCCTGTATTAAGGAGGAAGGGCAGGAACTTGGGAGTCATTTCCATTTTGTTGCAATCACAAGGGATGACCATCCTTGCTAGCAGAGATTCCCTTTGCCAGAACCAAATGACATCTCTCAGGAGAAGTCAGCTCCCTTAACTCTTGACTATTTCATGACTTTCCCCACCTTTTTGGAGCTGGGCCAGAGCCCCCTCAACCTCAGGAATCGCTCTGGAGTTAAGCAACAGTAACATCGAGTTTCGAATGTTGACTCCTTGCTGCCCTGCTCTGGTAATCCTTCATAACGATGCAGAAGGACTCTCCAAAGTGGGACCTCTTTGTCTTGCCAGCCAAAACTCTTTTATTACAATACGGATTCCTCCTCCATGCTCTACTGCTGCAAACCAGCCACTTAATTCACAGCAATACAAAAGCAGCTCTTCCCAGGAAAAACAAAAACAACACACAATAAAACTCCCCAAAACCCCAAAACCCAACAAGAAAACTACAGCTGACCAGAAATGTTACTTTTCAAACTGGCACTGTTTGAAAGCAAAAACACTCTGCCCAGCCACAAATGTAAAGGAATAGGTTGATGAACAGTGAATAATTATCATTTTAAAGGTGGATAATTATTATCATTATAATGCTGACAATTTTTATTATAAATAACATTGTATTATTATAAATAAATATCATTATAAAGAAGCAGCCTTGCCTTTTCCGTTGACTGCTAATGGGGTATTGCCCTTATCAGTCCCTGACTCCTTAGAAATCATGAATGCATGTGCACCACTACTTAGCTTACTAGGTAGGAGGATGGGGTTTTTTTTTATTTCAGAGCCTTGCAAGGATTCGTTTAGGACGTCACCATAATGAAAATGGCCAGGCTAACTGCTTGACTTGTGACCGCACCAGGTACAGAAGGAAAATGCTGCCAGGTTTGTCCTCTTGACCAGACATCTAATCACGCAAGGTGATCAGAGCAGGATGGCTTCCATGAAAGATACCTGGGCTTTGCTGCTCACCTGGACGCTATTGCTGCTCACATCCCCCTTCCCAACTCCTCTCCGGCTGCATTCTACTTCGACAGGGCAGAGTATTGCTGAACATGGTCATTTTGAGCTGAAAGAGGCAGAAGCCATGCCTAAAAAGAAGCAGCCTTGCTAATTTCACAGTTAATGTCACAGCAGACTGCGGAGCAGTTCCTATGTGCGTCTACCCTGGTTTTGCATCAGAAAGTGATTTTGCACATGCGATGCCTTGCAACAGGGCTTTGGAGCCTGGCTTTGCCTCATACCTCTCCTTCTGCTTGCTGGCCAGGGCTCCTCCTGGCTCTGCCAGCGTGGAGAGTAAAGTGGGGGTCTGTTAGGAGGCACATTTGTCTGGCATCCACCTCTATTCCGCGCTCTCCAAGCTCTTCTGAGTGCAGCTATGGAAAGCAAAAGCACGAGCAATGACACGTGTTGGCGTTGGCTGAGCTTTAAAAGTCATGCCTACACCTGATGATTCAGTGGGGTAAACTTGATCCAAAGAATGTGCAGCAACATGGGGACTTCTGTGAAGTAAACAAGGAAAAACTACACCCCAACAGAAAATGGACATCGGTTGTCTCCATTGGCCCTCTGAGGTCATGTGCTCTGCAACCCCTACTGCCCTCCTTGGGAAGGACTCCTAAAATGGCATGCCCCTCAGAAGATGTCAGACCACCAGGTCTCCACATGAAGAAGAACAAACGGTTCCTGGTTGAGTCAGTGATGACAAGGCAAATGCAATAGAAAGGCACTGACAGCCTAGCTGCTAACCATCTGTGATGAAAACACGTCTCTTTCTTCATCATTTCTGATCCTCCTCAGAGGGGAATCCACAAGAGGGAACACAGAATCTACTGGGTCAGGATAACCATGTTCTCTTTCTACCCCTGCCAGAAGTGCCCTTGAGGAAACAGCGCATCTGAAACACATCTACTTGATTCAAATTGTACCCATCTCCTGCAGCAGAGCTAAGAAACCTTCCTCAGAAAAATCACAGAATCATAAAAGAAGAGCTACTGAGTACACAAGATGATCTGCACTTGTCAGTGGGAAGGGCATGAGACCAAGACTTCCACACCAGACGAGGTCAAGTGCTATGTCAGTGCCGTGGAGAAAAGCCTCTGTGCAGCTGGGCAGCAGTGTGGGAATGTTCACAAACCTCAGGTCATGTCTGATGAGCATCTAAAAGGAGTAAAGCAGCTCTGGCTTGTCTCCCAAACTGTGTGCTGAAACCTGAGGAAAAGTCACTGAACCCCTGGAAAAAGGTCACCCTCCTCAGCCACGTTTATTAGTGTTCAAAGTGACAAATTAGAGGGTGTTATAAGGGCAAGGATTAGAGAACTTTAACCAGAGGTGATGCTCCAAACTGCATCAGAAATTGAAGGTATTAGGTGCGGCTGCATCCACGAGTTATTGATTTTAGATACAATTAAAACCCATTCAGCATCCTACCTGTCTGCACATCATACAATCACAGAAGACCTTGATATGGAAGGGACCCATAAGGATCATCGAGTCCAAATCTCTGCTCCTGTACCTGCAAGGTACAGAGCATGGACCTGCCTCCAACATTGATAAAACTCCTCGGGTGGATTCCCTGGGGGAGTCTGGGGCTGCTCCCTGTGAAAATGCGTGGTCTCCAGGGGAGGCCAAAACATTGCAGAGCTGCCTGTGAGAGGTGCAGAAGAGCTACCAGGCATGGACCTGCCCCCAACATACACAATGCTCTTCGGGTAGCTACTCTAGAAAAGTCTGGGGCTACTGCCTGGGACTTCATCTGTCTGCAGAGGAAACCAAAATGCTCCTGAGATGCCTGGGAGGAGTATCGGGCAGCTACCAGGCATGGACCTGCCTCCAACGTTGACAAAACGCCTCAGGGAGCTTTCTTGGAGGAGTCGGGGGTTGCTACCTGGGAATTCCTCCTTCTCCAGAGGAGGCCAAGACACCCCTGGAGAATCATAGAATCGTTTAGGCTGGAAAAGACCTTTAAGATCATCAAGTCCAACCATTGACCTAGCACTGCCAAGTCCACCACCATCCAGGAGATGCCTGGGAAGAGTCCTGGGGAGCTACTGGGCATGGACTTTCCCCCAACATACACATTGCTGTTCAGGTAGCTACCTTAGAATAGTCTGGGGCTGCTACCAGGGAATTCCCCAGCCTCCAGAAGAAACCAAAGTGCTCCTGGAGGTGCCAGAGAGGAGTCCTGGGGAGCTGCAGGGCATGGACCTGCCTTCAATATGAAGAAAGCTCTTCAAGTAACTAACTAGGAGGACTCTGGGGCTGCTACCTGAGACTTCAGCTGTGTCCAGGGAACAGCAAAACACTCCCAAGCTGCCTGAGAGGAGTCCCAGCAAGGTACAAAGCATGGACATGCCTCCAGTATCGACAAAACGCCTGTGCTAGCAACCTTGGAAGAGTCCGGGGCTGCTAACCATGGAATTCATCCATCTCCTGAAAAGGCCAAAACATTCTGGAGCTGCCTGGGAGAGGTCCCGGGGAGCTACAGAGCATGACCGGCCTCCAACATACACAATGCTCAGTAGCATAGCTACCTTTGAAGAGTCTCGGGCTCCTGCCGGAGAATTCATCCATCTCCAGAGGAGGCCAAAACACTTGTGCCTGGGAGGAGTCCCGGGGAGCCAGCGGGCACGCACCCGAATCCTACATGAAGAAAACTTTTCAGGTAACTATTGAGGAGGAGTCTGTGGCTGCTACCCAGAAAATTCAGCCATCTCTAGGGAGTGAAAAAACACTCCCAGGCTGCTTCGCAGGAGTCTCAGCAAGGTACAGAGCATGGACCTGCCTCCAACATTGATATAACTCCTCGGGTGGATTCCCTGGAGGACTCTGGGGCTGCTACCAGGAAAATTCCCCGGTCTGCAGGGGAGGCCAAAACATTCCGGAGCTGCCTGAGAGGAGTTCAAAGGAGCTGCGGGGCATGGACCTTCCCCCAGCATACACAGTGCTCTTTGGGTAGCTACTTGCAGAAGAGTCTGGGGCTGCTACCTGGGAATTCAGCTTTCTCCAGCACAGGCCAACACAATCCTGGAGATACCTGGGTGGAGTCACAGGGACTGCTACCAGACACGGACCTGCCTTCACCATGAACAAGACTATTCAACAAAATACCTAGGAGGGTTACTGGGCTACTACCCAAGACTTCAGCCATCTCCAGAGGAAGTGAACACACTCTTGGTGATGCCCGAGAGGAGTTCCAGAGAGATATCGGCCATTGACCTGCCTTCAATATGAAGAAAGCTCTTGGAGTAAGTAACTAGGAGGACTCTGGGGCTGCTACCTGAGACTTCAGCTATATCCAGGGAAGGCCAAAAAACTCCAAAGCTGCCTGGGAGGACTCCCAGAAAGCTACAGGGCGTGGACCATCCCTCAACAGTGAAAACACTCCTTGAGTGGATTCCTGGGAGGAGTCAGGGGCTGCTACCTGTGAAATTCAGCTCTCTCCAGGGAAGACCAAAACATTCTGCAGCTGCCTGGGAGGAGTCCCAGGGAGCTGCCGGGCTTGCGCCTGCCTCCAACATGGACAAAACGCTTCGGGTAGCTACCGTGCAGGAGTCTGGGGCTGCTGCCTGGGACTTCAGCTTTCCCCAGAGGAGGCCAAGACAATCCTGAACGTGCCTGGGAGAATTCCCGCACAGCTACTGAGCACAGACCTTCCCCCAACATACACAATGCTCTTTGCGTAGCCACCTTCAAAGAGCCTGGGGCTGCTGCTGGGAATTCACCTGTCTCCAGACGAAGCCAAAACATTGGACATTGGAGATGCCTGGAAGGAGTCTCAGGGACCTTCTGGGAATAAACCTGCCTCACACATGAAGAAAACTCTTCAGGTAACTACCTAGGACGAGGCTGCGGCTGTTACTGAGGACTTCAGCGGTCTCCAGGCAAAGCGCAAACACTCCAAAGCTGCCTGGGAGGAGTCTCAGAGAGCTACAGGGCATGGAACTGCCTCCAACAGAGGCAAAACTCTTTGTGTAGCTTCCTTGGGGGAGACTGGGGCTGCTACCTTCAAAATTCCACCATCTCCAGGGTAGGCCAAAACATTGCAGAGCTGCTTGGGAGTCCCTGGGAAGCTACCGGGCATGGACCTGCCTTCAAGTTCAAGAAAACTCCTCAGCTAACAACCTTGTAGCATCTGGGTCTGCCACCTGCAAAATTCAGCTGTCCCCAGGGAGGCCAACACAGTCCTAGAGATGACTGGGAGAATTCCCAGGGAGCTACCAGGCATGGACCTGCCCCCAACATGAACAAAACCTTTCAAGTAACTATCTAGGCATGATATGTGTCTTCTATCCAGGACTTCAGCTGGCTCCAGGGAAAGGCAAAACACTCCCATGCTGCCTTGGAGGACTCCCAGAGGTCTACCGAGCATGGACCTGCCTCCAGCATACACAAAACACCTTGGGGAGCTACCTTGGAAAAGTCTGGGATGGCTACCTGGTAAATTCAGCTGTCTCCAGGGGAGGCCAAAACATTCTGGAGATTCCTCCAAGGATTCCTGAGGAGCTATCGGGCATGGCCTGCCTCCAAGACAAAGAAAACTCTGCCACTAACTAGGAAAATTGTGGTGCAGCTACCTGGGACTTTAGCTGTCTGTAAAGAAAATGAAAACACTCCGTTAGATATATGGGAAAAGTCCTGAAGCAAAAACAGGAACAGACCTGTCCCCAAGATGCACAATGCTTTTTGGGTAGCTACCTTAGAAGATTCTGGGGCTGCTACCTGGGAATTCACTTGCCTCCAGAAGAAACCAAAAGACTCCGGGAAATCCCTGCGAGGAGTTCCAGAGTGCCTCCGACGTACACCAAACTCTTCAGGTGTCTCCCCTGGTGCAGTCTGGGGCTGCTACCCAGGACTTCAGCTCCCTCCACAGCAGGACAAAACACTGAGGCAGATGCCTGGGAGGAGTCCTGGGGAGCTCCAGGGCATGGACCTGCTTCCCATTCCTATCAGCAATCAGTGGAAGAGCAACAATCAATAGGATGGCAGCAGTCAGTAAAAGCAGCAAGCAATCGTATAGCAACAACCAATCCTTTAGGAATAACCAACAGAACAGCAACAACCAGGTTACTACAAAGTTGTCACTAGGGAGGGAACTAACCCTCGAAAGAGCAGCAGATATACTGATGATGGATTACTTATATGGAGATATAATACTGGTATAAAGCGAATTAGATTCCAGAAAGGGCCAAAGCATCATCCCAAGGGGAGGACAAAGCGATCCCAGAGAGGACCCAGCCATCCCAGAGATGGGTGGATAAAGCTAACCAACTCCAAAAGTGAGCCCAAAGGGCGAAGAATAACGTAACAGACAGAGTCTCACTTCCAAGATGATCTGGAGGTGCCTGGATTCTCGGTCCCCAGCTGTGCTGCAAAGCGGCCAGCTGCACGTTTCAGGGATGCTTCTGATCGCCAGGCTCACAGCTCCCGGGCTCGCAGGAACGTTCTTCTGCTCAGGCATTTCCCTTTCTAAGCAGTCACCTTTATGGCTGCTCACACCTGCCTGCTCCTGCCCTATCAGCTCCTCAGACACAAGTGACCTCACAAGCACCTGCTCAAGCCAGGGGCCTGCTCCTGCCCTATCAGCTCCTCAGCCACCAGTGACATCACAAGCACCTCCACAGCAGAAGCGTCCTCACTGCCAATGCCCTGGCTTTTCCCCCTCCATCTCCATCTCTGTCTCCCATCTCCCCCTGCTCTCCCCTCTCCCAGGCACTTTTCTCCCCCACTCCACCACCTCCCACTGCCTCTGGCTGCCTCTGGGTTCGGGTGGCAGATGTTACCTCGCAAGCATTGTCCCAGACGGGTCACCTGCATCTCCTTCTCATCTCCTTCTGCTCTCATCATCACTGCACCCGTTGTTTGATGCGCTTTTTGACATCATGGGCCCTTTCGTCCTGCCTCCCTCCTGCTGTTAAATGCTGTTCCTGCAACAGAAGTGCCCATCAGTCGGTGTCCCCTCTCTGCCATCTTACTTGCATCTCTCTGACCTGGACAGCTGCTGGGAGCTGTCACCATCAGCCCCGGCTCTGCTTGAAGGCTTCTCCTGGCACAGGCGCAGCTCTGGCTGTGCTTGGTGCGGGCCATGCTTCCGGAGGGAGAACAGCAACCCTCACAGTTACTCCTGGGCAGTGTCCTTCTGGGAAGAGCTGATCTGAAGGCAGGTTGGCAGCTGACCCTGAGGCCGTGCTGGGGGTGGCCACATCTGGCTCCTTCCAGCAGGATTTTGGAAAGCCCCTTCCCAGCTGGCAGTGCCAGGCCAAGGCCACAGGGCAGAAACAGCCCCCAGCCCCAAGGGCCCCAGCCCCCAACTGGCCTCTGTCCCCAAACTACTAAATCTGCCAAACAGGCTCTCCCTCGAACTGAATTCTCGCTAGTTCGGAAAAAAGAAACTTTGTATGACCAGATGCAGTCATCTGACTAAGACTGTTAGAGGGTGATTGGGGCTTCAGCTCCAGAACAAGAGAATTTCCATCACAGAATCTCAGCCACCACCTCCACGATCGTCTTCTCAGTGACCCACAAGCACTGCGCTGCAAAAAATGGGATTGCTAATAAAATAAAAAATATCCTATGCCCCCCAATCTTTGTTTCCCTCATATCCTCAGACTACCACAGTAATACTCATACTTTTAGTCTGTAATTACACCGGAGAACCCTCGAAAGCTCCTGGCATTAGGGAAACAGACACCATCCTGCCGGAGGACAGGACACCACCGGCTCAGCCAGAATGACTTTCAGTGGCACAAGAGGCCTTGTGTCCAAAAACACTCGGTACGTCCCTGATCCAGTGAGATCAAAGATTCTTTCCTTTTTCCTTCCTTAATCAGTTGAGGCCCTTCTAGGTATCTTTAAAAGATCCTGACCTTAAAATGGCAACAATGCGGGCACAGCAGATGATGGGTCAGGACATTTGGTTTAGCGTTCTCATAAAACCTGAGGCATATGTTTTAGCTGTTCCTCAACTCTTTTTCTCTTTTCTTCACATTCCTCCCCAAAAAGAGAAGAAAAAAGCCAAGGAGTAACAGCATCCGGACATTTGGATTGCTCTGCTAATACAGGAGGTTTCCAACAAGCGTGCCAGGGGAATAGGCGCAGCCAGCTGGAAGCTGCAAGGCACACACCAGCAGTGTGCAACGAGGCATGGCCAGTGCCCATCGGCACCCTTGTTCTCACAGACGGCCATCGCTGAAGACAAGTCTGCTCAGTCAGAGCAAAAAATGACGGGCTGGATCCTAAAAATGCCACTTTGGAGCCTGAAAATGAGGCTTTGGAAACTAAAAATGTGTCTTTGGGCTCCAAAAAGGAGACTTTGCAAACTAAAACTGAGCCTCTGGACCACAGAAATGAGGCTTTCTGCCCTAAAAATGAGGCTTTCTGCCCTAAAAATCATAGAATCATAGAATGCTTTGGGATGGAAGGGACCTTTAGAGGTCATCCCCCCCACAATGGGCAGGGACATCTTCAACTAGATGAAGTTGCTTAGAGCCCCATCCAGCCTGTCCTTGAACGTTTCCAAGGACGGGGCATCTACCACCTCTCTGGGCAACCTGTTCCAGTGTTTCACCACCCTCATCGGGAAAAAATTTTTTCTTGTGTTTAGTCTAAATCTACCCTCCTTTAGTTTAAAACCATTCCCCCTTGTCCTGTCGCAGCAGACCTTTCTAAAAAGACCATCCCCAGCTTACTTGCAGGCCCCCCCTTAAGTACTGAAAGGCTGCAAGAAGGTCTCCCCACAGCCTTCTCTTTGCCAGGCTGAACGACCCCAGCTCTTTCAGCCTTTCCTCATAGCAGAGGTGTTCCACTCTCTGATCAGTTTTGGGGCCTCCTCTGGACCCGCTCCAACAGGTCCATGTCCTTCCTGTGCTGAGGACTCCAGAGCTGGACACAGTAAAAAATGAGACTTTAGACCCTCAAAATTAAACTGTGAGCTCTGAAGAAACGCTATGGGTAATAAAAGAGAGATTTGGACCCTAACAAGGAGGATTTTGGCCCTCAAAATGAGGCTTTGGGGACCATAAGGGCCTCAAAGCGTTACAGGAAATGGGGTTACATCAGGCTGGTGGACAGTCACGAGTGCGGTTCCCCAGGGCTCCATTTTAGGGCCAGTGCTCTTTCATGTTTTTATGAATGATCCGAACACAGCAGTCAAATGTACATGAAGTAAATTTGCTGATGATACTAAAGTAGGAGGAACTGTGGACTCCCTCGAGGCTAGAGAGGCCTTCCAAAGAGATCTGGATAGACTCGAGAGCTGGGCCATCACCAACCGTACAAAGTTTATCAAGAGCAAGTGCTGGATTCTCCCCTGGGACGGGGTAATCCTGGTTATCCATACAAACGGGGGGACGAGAGGCTGGAGAGCAGCCCTGCGGAAAGAGATCTGGGGGTTTGGCTTGATGGCAAGTTGAACAGGAGTCAACAGCGTGCCCTGGCAGCCAGAGGGGCCAACCGTGTCCTGGGGTGCATCAAGCACAGCACCGCTAGCCGGTCGAGGGAGGCGACTGTCCCACTCTACACTGCCCTGCTGCGGCCCCACCTCCAGTGCTGCGTGCAGTTTTGGGCGCCTCAATATAAGAAGGACATCAAACTAGGAGTGTGTCCAGAGGAGGGCAACCAAGATGGTGAAGGGTCTCGAGGGCAAGACTTACGAGGAGCGCCTGAGGTCGCTTGGTGTGTTCAGCTTGGAGAAGAGAAGGCTGAGGGGTGACCTCATTGCAGTCTACAGCTTCCTCAGGGCGGGCAGCGGAGGGGGAGGTGCTGATCTCCTCTCTCTGGTGACCAGCAACAGGACACGAGGCAACGGAATGAAGCTGCGTCAGGGAAGTTCAGATTGCACATTAGGAAAAGGTTCTTCACTGAGAGGGTGCTCGGTCCCTGCAACAGGCTCCCCAGGGAAGTGCCCACAGCACCAAGCCTGTCAGAGTTCAAGGAGCGTCTGGACGACGCCCTTAGTCATATGGTTCAGTGTTAGGTAGTCTGGGGAGGAGCAGGGAGTTGGACTCGATGATCCTCAGGGCTCCCTTCCAACCTGACATATTCTGTGGTGCTGTCATTCTAAGGCAGCGGCCTGCTCCTGGTCTGAAACCTCCGCAAGCCCCTGTGGAAGCCACCTGCATGCTCCTGCCCTAATGCCCAGAGAAACACCCCTTACCTCACAAGGACCTTCGCAGGCCAGGTGAATTCTCCTGCCCTATCAGCTCCTTGGCCACCAGTGACAACATAAGCAGCAGCACAAACCAGGTGCCTGCTTGTTCAG
This sequence comes from Platalea leucorodia, assembly GCF_965183815.1. Lineage (NCBI taxonomy): Eukaryota > Metazoa > Chordata > Aves > Pelecaniformes > Threskiornithidae > Platalea > Platalea leucorodia. The sequence continues at coordinate 21,279 of NW_028121319.1, forward strand.
CCACCAGTGACATCACAAGCACCTGCAGAAGCCAGGCGCACACTCCCACCCTAAGAGCTGCAGAGCCACCCCTGACATCACAAGCACCTGCACCAGCCAGGTGTCTGTTCATACCCAATCAGCTACTTAGCCACCAGTGACATCACAAGCAGCTGCACAAGCCAGGTGCCAGTTCCTAACCTATCACCTACTCAAGCACATATGACATCACAAGCAACTGCACAAGCCAGGGGCCCGCTCCTGCCCCATCCCCTACTCAGGCACCTCGGACACCATAAGCACTTGCACACAGGAGGGGCCTGCTCCAGCCCTAGGCCCTACTCACGTACATGTGGCATCCCAAACACCTGCACAGCCCAGCGCCATGCTCCTGCCCCGACAGCTACAGAGCTGCCAGGGACAGCGCAGGTCCTGACCCTGCCCTATCACCTCTTCAGGCACAGGAGAGATCGCAAGCATGTGAACAAGCCAGGGGATTCCTTCTGCTCCATCACCTACTTATCCACCTGGGAAATCACAGAATCAGAGCATGTCCTGAGTTGGAAGGGACCCACAAGGATCATCGAGTCCAACTCCTGTCCCTGCACAGGACGACCCCAAAACTCACACCCTAGGTCTGAGGGCGTTGTCCAAATGCTTCTTGAATATTGTCAGCCTTGGTGACGTGACTGCCTCCAGGGTCAGCCTGTCCCAGTGCTCCACGCCCCTCTGGGTGAAGAACCTTTTCCTAACATCCAACCTAAACCTCCCCTGGATATCTTCCTGCCGTTCCCTCGCGTTCTGTCATTGGTCGTCAGGGAGAAGAGATCAGCGCCTGCCCCTCCTCTTCCCCTTGTGAGGAAGCTGTAGACCGCGATGAGCTCTCCCCTCAAATCACAAGCATCTGCTCAAGCCAGGGGCCTGTTCACAACTTATCACGTACTCTGGTGTTTATGACCTCACTAGCAGCTGCACAAGCCAGGGGCCTGCTCCTGCCCTATCAGCTCCTCAGGCACCTCTGACATCACAAGCACCTCCACAGCAGAAGCGTCCTCACTGCCAACACCCCGACTTTTCCCCCTCCATCTCCATCTCTGTCTCCCATCTCCCCCTGCTCTCCCCTCTCCCAGGCACCTTCCTCACCCACTCCACCACCTCCCACTGCCTCTGGCTGCCTCTGGGTTCGGGTGGCAGATGTTACCTCGCAAGCATTGTCCCAGATGGGTCACCTGCATCTCCTTCTCATCTCCTTCTGCTCTCATCATCACTGCACCAGTTGTTTGATGCGCTTTTGGACATCATGGGCCCTTTCGTCCTGCCTCCCTCCTGCTGTTAAATGCTGTTCCTGTACCTGGGAAGAGTGCAAAAGAAACCCTCAGCACCCGCAATGTTCCAGCCAAAGCTGTGAACAGGCACGCTTACAGCCCTGGGCAGGTTTTTATCCATTGGCCTGGTGCGGCTCGGGGAAGAGGTGGGAGTGCTGCCGGTGGGCGAACAGCCCTTCGCCAGCAGCGCACGGGGAAGCCCAGCGGCTGCCAGCTGCGGGAGATGCCCAGGCCATGGCAGCTGTGTGGCCTCGAGGGGACACGTCCCCGTCTGGCCCTGTGTCACAAAGGGGCAGTGATGCGGCACCCATCCGGTGCTTGTGAGCTCACCTGGCCAGGCCTTGGGATCCTGAAAAGCGGGCCAGCAAAAGCCACTTGGGCTGAGCTGGCCTTCGGGGTAACTTGGCTCCTCCCTTTGCTACTTGCTTGCCTACTTTTTTCCGACCATTTATCGTTTACTGCCCACTTCTCCTCAACTTCCATCCTCTTTCAAAGGTAATTATGATTTGACTTTCAGGACAGATCATAGAGTAGGTAAATAGGGGATAAAAGTATAGGCTGCTCTATACCTTCTGAGCCATAGGCTGACCTGTTACACCTTTACAGGCTGGCCAGGGCTACAGGTAGAGTTCCTAGTTGCTAACTCTTATTTCTTTACCATATCCTAGCACAGGTTAAGTAGTGGGGTGGCAGTGTAGTCTGAGGCATTGAGCTCAGCCTAGAATGACAAGAAGCCCACCCTGAATGATGCGGTAGGAAGGGAGACAGAAAAGGAGCACAGCAAAGGCAGCCGTTAAAGTAGCGGCTGAAAGCCGGTCCCACCTGCGTACAAGGAGGGATAGTGTGGGCTGGAGAGCCAGAGGGCTCTGCTGCTAACGCTAGCAGCAGGTAAGCAGCAGGTCCTCTTCGGAGAAGGTGACACGCAATGCAGCCTTTCAAAAGGGCCTTGGCAATTGCTGTCAACTGGAGTCCGGTGACAGGGACAGCAGGGCCATCAGCCTGCAGCTCTGCAGCAGTTACAAGTACCACTGAAACACTTTTGATGGCAGATGCTGTTCTGTGGGTTACATTTGGGGTTCTTTTAACCATTTTGTTCAGCTACAATTATTTCTTTGTGATCAGGTGACGGGATTGGCGCTGATCTTCTCTTTCTCAAGCGTGTCCTGACATCCTTTGTCACCCAAAGCTTTCCCCTCTGTTCCTGAGAGAAGCCATGGCCACAATGGGGAACGACTGCGGTGAGTAACACCTTCACCAGCAGGCTTGGACTTTGTGAATCCCCAAAGGCAATGGATGTGGCTGGTGCTCCATCCCTGAATGCTGATGTGCTGACAACCTGGAGGGAATTCGGGGCGTTTCCTGATAGCAGCCAGACTCACCCAGGTGCTTTCGATTAGACACAGGAAAAATGCATGTTGTCACTCCTCTGCCACTATGTACAAGACTTGGAAAGATGACATTGCTCCTAGAAAGATCTGACATCAGTAGAGTTACCTTCTGGGCTAGGGACTTGCTTCTTTTCATCAAGTTACAATCAGGAAAAGGGAAGACTTGACCTGATAAGCCAGCTCAAGAGTCTAGAGGGAAAGGAAGGCACAGAAATCAGAGTGTGGGTTTGTCGGACTTTCAGCAAAGTAAGCAGGGGAGCAGACTCTTTTCCAAAACTCTTTCTTAACCAGGAAATGCCAATGGCAGTGCTAGGCTTCCCCCGATGTTTCTCTGTTGGAGGTTAGAGCCGGTTTACCTGGGTGCTCCTTTACAGAAGTCGACTCTCAAAATAGGCTCTCATACAACAACATCATCTCATCTCTTTTCAAACGTCATTTCCCTGCAGTCCTTGCCAAGGGAATGGCTCTGCCACAACGCATCCTCTTTCCCCTGGAGAAGATTTGCATGGCCTGGCAGCAAAGACAGAGAGCTGGAGCAGGACTCCACAACCTGGGCAATACCTGCTACCTCAACTCCGTCCTGCAGTGCCTGACGTACACACCCCCTCTGGCCAACTACCTGCTCTCGTGTGAGCACAGCCGGTCATGTGAGTACTTTCATGAACATCTCCCTGTACATCTGGTGGGCACTTCCCAAGGATTCCCAGCATCTGGAATTTGATTGAGGAGAAAAGCAGCCCTTCTTTGTCAGCCCCCCGAGTGGCGTTCTTTGAACACTCAAGCCTAGAAGGCTCTGTCCTATCTAGGTGTGTTCATCTTCAGAAAGGCACCACTTTCTGGCCCTAAGTCTCGGTCCCTGTTCCTGCCAGTTCAACTCTCTTTGCTTATTGCACAGAAAACTGCTGTCACTTAAGCATCCCCCTGAAGAAAGTTTTCTATGCACTAAAATGGCCCGGGCTTGTTGGGTCATTGGCACCTTGGGAGAAGGGGACTGGAGACTGTTATCTTCTAATTTCAAGATCTCCATTAAGGTTCCCATTGCTACGGATATTTTGCTAACCTGAGAAGCTTCCCTCCCTCTCTCCCTCTTCAGGTCGCCAGCAAGGCTTCTGCATGATGTGCATAATGGAAGCGCACGTCAACAGGGTCCTGCATTCTTCAGCCAGGGCCATCCAGCCTAGGGCTGTCCTCAGTGTCCTCACACGTAAGGCATTTCAGCTGCTTTTACATGCTTTCTTCCCTCCTTGTAGGAGACAGCTACTAACTACCTCTTTCTTAGGAATAGGAGAACACTTGCAGCTTGGCAGGCAGGAAGACGCCCACAAGTTCTTATGCTACATTGTCGATGCCATGCAGAGAGCTTGTCCGAGTGGAAGCAGCGAGTAAGCACAAGCAAATTACCTCTTCCATGCTCCTGAGCCCTTTGGACTCCTGGGTGTACTCCCATCAAGAAAACCCGATGCCCAGGGTTTTCAGACAAAGCAAAACTCTTGGAGGAGATAATTCTCTGCCTTACCATTTCTTTCCAGCTTGGACATCTCTTCTCAAGTAACTACCATCATCCATCAAATATTTGGGGGCTTTCTAAGATCGAGAGGTACTTTTTACAAATATTACTGGCCTTAGATGTGTCTGTGGCTCTTTCTCTGGTCGTGGCAAACAGCTTCTAGTACGCAGCGGTTGTGTCCAGTGTCTCCAAAGCAGTACGTGTTGGGCATTGAAATGGGCACAGTTAGCCTCCTTCCCAACCTGAGAAGCTTTTCTCTTTGCCTTCCAGTAACGTGCTTGAGCTGCAAAGCCGTTTCCGACACCTACGAGGCATTCCTTGATATTGCTTTGGATATCCAGGTAAGATGTTTGGAAATTGTGGTGCAAAAGGTTTCAAGGCCCCTGCAGGGGGCCGAGGTTATCTCCAGTTAACTCCCTTGACTTAAAACTGTGGGCTGTTGCCACACCAGAGCTTGGTGGTGGATGGGAAGGGAACTGGGCTTCTGGGCTCCTTCTCTGGAAGCGCTCTAAATGGTCTGCCTGTGCTGGGTGCTGGCTGTCAGCTGGGCAAAGAGTAAGGGTGGTATCTGCAGCCAGGATGGCACTGTCATGCCACCCTGCTTTGGACTCCCTCAAGACGCGTCTGATTGCTGGACGGATGGGGTTGATTGCTTTTGCTACTTTTGACCACGCGTACCACAGGCAACTCTGGTACCGCCCAGGGGTAGCTGCTTATTGGGATAACACTGGTCCCACACGGGCAGCTATTTCTTGGGATTCTGAGTTTCCAGGAGCTTAGTGCTCTCCTTTCTTTCTCATCCAGGCAGCCTCAACTCTCACTGCAGCTCTGGAAGACTTCGTCAAACCTGAGCAGCTGGAGGGCGAAAATGGCTATAAATGTAGCAAGTAAGATTGTTACTAATGACACCTTCCTAGCAGATACTGGGTTAGGGTATTGCATGTCTGGGAGCACCAGTTATGTTCTGACTTAATTGAGAAACCCTCTCATGAGACAGCTTGGGGTTTTTTTTCTTTTTTTTTTTCTTCCCCATACAACTAATCCACCTGAATCATCCAGAACTTGGAAAATAATGCATTCATTTCTAAGATGGGTAATTTTTTCTATCCTGCCTGAATATTTGGAAAGCTTTCATGAGAATTTTATTCCTGCCATCGTCTGACCACCGCTGGAGGTGCTCAACCCTCCTAGCTAGGAAGTTGCCCTACCCCTAGGGCCAGAAGGGAAAAAACAGGCCCCATGTGCAGTGGGGAGCCAAAGCAAGGAGGAGCTCTGGGCAGTGATCTGGCAACAGCAGCTTCCTCAAGAAACCAAACACCCGTTTAATTGCCAAGGCTTTTTGGATGCTTGCGTCTCTGTGCAGGAGACCTCAGTCCTTGGAGCAGTAGCAGCCCCTGCCAGCTCTCTGAACAGTGTCATACCTAGGTCTTGTCTTGTAAAGACTGCAGACTGCTGCTCTCCAAAGTGAGCCACCCCAGACCGAAGCTACCTTCGGTGAGAGCGTGTGGGCTTCAGGGGTCTGAAATGCAAACCTGTGCGCATGATAGCTGGGCCAAACAAGCCTTAACTCAGCCCTACAGGGGTGGGGGGCAGAGTGGGGAGAAGATGGGTTGCAACAATTGGGTCTGTGCTTGTTTCAAGGTGTGAACAGCTGGCCACTGCATCCAAGAGGCTCACAATACATCGCTCCTCCAATGTCCTGACAGTCTGCTTGAAGAGATTTGATGCTTTCTCTGGCAGAAAGATTAGCAAGGTATGTACACAAGTGCACTGCAACTTTGTCTGCTTGGAAGGAGACCTTTCCCGAAGGAGAACCCTTTTTTGGAAGTTGTTCATGTCTGCACACGATGGCCATCTAGTGCGGCCCTCTAAGAAAAATCCATGCAATAGCTATGCCTTGCTCTTTCCCTTGTGCTAAGAGGAAAGTGCCAGTGTGAAGAGAAGCCCTTTCCTGTGCTCGTCAAGAGCTGCTTTGGCCAACAACAGTTTTCTGCCACTGCAGTGATGAAATGGCAACACCTGGTTTTGATGAACTGAGAAGATCTGTTTCTATGCCTCTAGCCTGGGTTTGCTGGCAAGGTTTTCTCAGGCTGCTTCCTAAAGACTCTCAGGATAATTTGGGGGTCGTCTTGGTCTCTCTTTAGGTTGTGCAGTATCCGGAATCTTTGGACCTTGCCACATACATGTCTCAAGCCCCTGGAGAACCACTCCTCTATTCCTTGTATGCCGTCCTGGTACATGAAGGCTCCGGCTGCCAGGCAGGACACTATTACTGCTTCGTGAAGGTAGGAGACAACTCTGTGATTTGCACTGGTGTATGGTGTCCGTGTCCTTCAGTGGTGTTCTGCCTGTGGTTTTGCTTTAAAACCTCTGCAGGTCATCTAAAGATAGTGCTGCCTTTCTTTGCAGGCCAGCGATGGACACTGGTACAAGATGAATGATGCCTCTGTGGATCGTTGTGACATCAAGATGGTTCTCTGTCAGCGTGCATATTTACTCTTCTACGCCAGGTAATAACAAGTGTGCGACAGTGCTCAGAATACACTCCTTCTCCTGTCACTGATCTGGGCGGTGGTGTTCTCCTCCGGTGGGTTTTGCTTTCTGGCCTAGGAGAGAATGCCTGTTTGTCCAGTTGAGTTCTGTCTCTTCTGCAGTTCGCCACCTCCTGCCTTTTCCCTCCTTGTCTGGCACTAAACTGTTGCGCTTGTGTAACTTGCTAGCTGTCTGCTCCCTGAGACTGGCTAGCTGCAAAAAGAGGCCAAATGGAGGTCCAAGAGGGTTTAAGGTGAGTTACTGCTCTGAGAGGGACAGACATGGCTGGAAGACCATGACCTCATTTCCAGCTCCTAGCCCTGCTTCAGTCTTCTGCCTGTCCTATCAAGTGCTGCCAGAAAGTGACAGGATGAGACTGAAGCCATGAGGAGGCTGCAAGAACAACCCTAGACTAAGATCACTGTTGTTTCTTCAGGCGCCAGGATTTGACCCCTGGAGCAGGCGCTGAATGCCAAGAGACAAAGAGCATTTCCATGACAAAGCTGGATCAAGCGCTGAAGAGGGCATTTTCTGGAGGCACCGTGGCACTGAGAAATCAAGAAGGCGGAGAAAGTAGGCCCAGGATCCAAGGGAAGAGACAAACACGGGACTCTGCAGGACCTCCCCATCAGCGCTGCGGCAGGAAGAGAGCACGCTCTGACACTGAGGAGGAGGAGGAGAAGCTGAACAGAAGCCAACCAGACTGCCCGCCTCCGAAGCGGAGGCGCATTGCCCTCGCGGAAACACAGCAGTGCCCTCACTGTCAGCTGCCGCATGGCAGTGGGAACCTGTGCAGCTCTTCCCAATGGGAGAGGAACAGCCCTGGTAACGGCAGAAGCTCAAGAGGGGAAGGTGTGCATGGCTCGAGCGGCCACAGAGCAGACTCGCATCCTGGGTCGGTAGGTGAGCGGCAGCTGGGCACATCCTCACGTCAACAACGTCTGCTCCCACCAGTGCCAGTTCACCCAGAGTCTGCAGGCCCTTGCCAGGCAAATGGAAAACAACCATGCAGGAAGAGGAAACAGTCCTGTGAAGGGGGGGGTGAAAGTGACCCCGAAAGAAAGCGGCAAAAGACAGAAGCGAGCATCCTGGTGATCCAGAATTGACAAAGAAATGCAAGAAAGTGAAGAAGAAAAAGAAATCCAAAGAGAACTCTGGAGACAAGTTTGCAGCATCACCAGCAAATGTTGCCTCACACTTTGCCAGGTGTTTGAGGCGCGTGGCTTATGGAAAGAAGTGTTCAGGACTTGTGACGGAGCTTGCCACCACGACCTGCAATTTACCATCAAAGGCCGCAGACAAACATTATCAAAAGAATGCTAACCATCAAAGTTGACATTTGCGAGATAAACAATAAAATTGCCATCATAACCAAAGCCAGTCCAAAGTGGTGCTTCTCATTTCTGTAGAGAGTTTGACCATGCAAGAAAGAACAGAAGGGTTCGGGGGTTTTTTGAAATTTTTTAACTCAAGACTTCTGTTACGAAAGCACCCTTGTGATCCAGAAGGGTGGAAGCTTTCTACAGCTGCTGAGCATATGAAATTAGCAGGTAGAGATCTCAGGGAAGAAAATGCCTGGGAACAGAGCATCTCCAGTGCTGCTCCATTAGAGGCTCAGGTCGCCTGCCTGTGATTCACCTTGTCTTCTCCCAAGTGCAGCATCCCGTGCAAGAGAGACAAGGAAACCAAGGCATTACAAGCATTGCCGCTGACGGTCCCCATCAACAGGGTCATCTTGTTGAGAAGCTGGTTTCCTGGCAAACTTGGCCAGTGGACTTTGAGTAAAAAAGACCACACTTCCCCTTGAAGATGCTTCTGCAGTGTTCCACAACAGCTGCAGTTCATACGCCTTCTGGCCCATTTCTGAGCCTGTCACAAGGCATCCTACATATGAAATCAGTTTCTGAGGCAAAACCGAGGCAGAAAAATGTAGGCACTTCTCCTCACAGAAAGTATAAAACACTCAGCTTCCAAGCCTACCGCAAGACTCACTGCAAAAGGAGCTAAGGTGCTTCTCCATCGGCATCCTCTTTTATCTCCAGAAGCCAGCGCTTGGGACTACTGTGCCCTCTAGGCATCGAATCCAGCAAGAGAGGCATTGGTAATGGGGACGTGAGCAGGAACAGGGTCGAGGTGAGCAGCCAAGCGCAGGGATCTTTCTTGGCAGCAGTCCTGCTCTGGTGACCTGTGTAAAAGTCAGTTCTTTGCCAGCCTAGGAGAGAGGCAAGGAGACTTCAGCAGAGAATTACCAAGGGAATTGATTCTCTTTATTTAGCCATGCATATTGCACCTGCATAAAACAGTTCTCCATGCCTGCCCTAGCATCTTCTCAGGCACGTAGCACATCAAAAACCATCTTCACAAATCACAGACAGACTCCTGCCCTATCAGCTACTCAGCCACCAGTAACATCACAGGCACCTGAAAAAGCAACAGGCCAGTTCCTGCCACGAATGACATCACCGACACCTAAGCAGGCCATGCGTCTTTTCCTATCTATCTGCTACTCAGCCGCAAGTGGTATCACCAGCATCTGCACAAGTCAATGAAAAACTCCTGCCCTGTCAGTTCCTCAGCAGCAGGTGACACCACAAGTACCTGCAGCAGAAGCCAGCTTCCTGCTCCTTCCCCACCAGCTGCTCAGCCACCAGGGTCTTCACAAGGACCTGCACAGCAGGAGCATCCTCAGTTTCCACATGCCATCTTTTTCACCTCCATCTCTAGCTTGTCTCCTGTCTCTCTGGCCTCTTCTCTCTGCCAGGCACTTTGCTCCGTCACTCCAGGACCTCCCAATGCCTTTTACTGTTATTCTGCTTCTGGGGCAAATGTTACCTTGAAAGCCACGGGACCTGCACCTATTTCTCTTCTCCCTCTGCTTTGGGCTCTGGCTCTTTGATGCATTTTTTCACCTCATGGGCCCTTGTGCCCTGGCTCCCTTCTGCTGTTAAACCCTGTTCCTGCAAGAGAAGTGACCATCAGTCGGTGTCCCCTCTCTGCCATCTTACCTGCATCTCTCTGACCTGGACAGCTGCTGGGAGCTGTCACCATCAGCCCCGGCTCTGCTTGAAGGCTTCTCCTGGCTTCGCTCTGGCTGTGCTTGGTGTGGGCCATGCTTCCGCAGGGAGAACAGCAACCCTCACAGTTACTCCTGGGCAATGTCCTGCTGGGAAGAGCTGATCTGAAGGCTGGTTTGCCACAGGTCCTGAGGCTGGTTCAGGGGTGCTCCCTGTCCCCCAGCTCGGCCACAGGTCGCACATCTGGCTCCTTCCAGCAGGATTTTGGAAAGCCCATTCCCAGCTGGCAGCGCCAGGCCAAGGGCACGGGGCAGAAACAGCCCCCTCCCCTGAGGACCCTAGCCCCCAACTGGCTTCTGACCCCAGACTACTAAAGCTTCCAAACAGGCTCTCCCTCTAACTGTATTATCTCCTTTTTTAGGAAAAAAACCAAAACCTGTATACTTCCAGATTCAGTAGTCTAAGACTTCTAGAGGGCAATTTGGGCTTCAATTCCAAGAGCAAAACAATTTCCATTACAGAATCCCAGCCACCACCTCCATGAGCATTGTCACTGACCCACAAAAGCTGCGTTGTCAAAAATCTTACAGCCAATTAAAATTATCCTCTCCTCCCCAAATCTTTGTTCTTCTCATACCCTCAGACTACCATGGTAACAGTCACACTATTATTCTGTAATTACTGCTGATCTGAAACCCCTCCAAAGCATCATTCCCTGACATGACTGACAGCACTGTTGATAAGGGAGAACCATCACTCACCACGCACCCGCCTGTTTGGCCTTTTCCCTCTGTGACCGAGCACGGCTACATGGATATCTCTGCCTGACAGGAGAAGAGTGGCCTAAAAAAATATCTTACATTGTCTTGGCTCTAGCGTAAGCAAGGAATTTATGATAGTGATACAAACAAGTTTAAGAGAAAGCAGGAGGGCAGAACAAGCAGAAAATGGGATATGTCTCACCCACCTCTCATTTCAGAGGAACTTTCAGGGGTCATTTTTTGTCTTTGGTTTTAATTTTTAATGACTGCACAGCATGAGTGATAAAACACACACCTGCCTTTTAAGGCGAACTGTAAACTACAAGAGTAAAACTGTCCAGTCTACGTAATTACACTTCTTTCCAGGATACATGTCATTTTTTTTACATTTTAGTGGAGAGTTTTATGGTAAAATCACTAAATTCTGATATGCAAATAGCAAAACATTGTGTGCAAATCTTTCAAAACAACACTACATTGAAGGAAAACTGTTCATATAAACTGTAAATGACATGTTTCTGCTGCCAAAGGTTATAATGCTTTTGAGTATCTTTGCCATCTTCATCTTCTTTGTCTTCACTTTCTCCTGATGACATGATAACTACCGTACCTCAACATAACATTAAACTGGTCAAGCACTCTTGCAAATCATAGGAAATCCAAAATGCCTTACTGTCCTAGCTTTGCCTGGGATAGTTACATTTCTTCATAGTGCTTTGTATGGGGCTATGTTCTGGATTTGTGCTGAAAATAGCGTTGGTAACACACCCATGTTTTAGTCACTGCTGAGCAGCGCTTGCACAGCGTCAAGGCCTCTTCTGCTCCTCACACTGCCCCGCCAGCGAGTAGAGTGGAGGTGCACAGACAGTTGGGAGGGGACACAGCTGGGACACCTGACCCCAGCTGACCAAAGAGATATTCCATACCCTATGACGTCATGCTCAGCAAGAAAACTGGGGGCGAGGGTGGCGGGGGGCCACTGCTCAGGGACCGGCTGACCACTGTGAGCCAAGCGCAGTTGTTTTCATTTGCATCGCTTGTTTTTCTTGGGTTTCATTCTCCTCTCTCTGTTGTTTTTGTTCTTTTCCTTACAATTTTTAAAATTAATTTCTTTTTCATTATTTAACAGTTTTTAGCTTAACCCACGAGTTTCTTTCTCACATTTACCCTTCTGATTCTCAACCCCATCCCATGGGGTTTGGTTATTACCATCCTGCTAATGACACAATAGATCCTGCCAAACCTACAACCTGCAAAACCTGAAGACCAACTCATGCAAGACACGTTCCAGAAATTACAATCAGCACAGAGGAACATACGTATCTATCTTGTTCTGTCCTTGCCAAAACTGCTGGGTGACCTGTCATCAGCCTCAGTGGATGATGGCAGGCAAGACTCTCTCATCTGGCTTAGCTCAGATGCAGCTCCTAGGAAAACAGCTATTTCAGAAGGGCAGGTCTTGGTGTGTTGGCAAAGTGCTTCAAGGAAATGTTTCTAATACTCTGGAATGGTAAGACTAAGCAGGGCAATCTCACTCCAAGTTCGAGCTCTGCCACAGATTACCTTCTTTTTTATTTTTCCCCTCCTTTCACCAAAAGGGTGGCACTTCTTTCTCAATGCAAGATGAGTTATGTGGGGTACACAGCCGGCCCATGGAAAACTGAGAAATGAGTCTGTGACCACTTCCATCCCCATGCCTTGGCACTCCAACACTCCTTTCACACTCCCTTCCTCGCCAGCAGTCAGGCCTGATGCAGTCCGAGCAACACCTACAAGATGCTGACTTTGCCAGATACTGCCCAAATCATCTCCTACTTGAGTTCTGATCGGCTCAACCACTGCCACAGCCTCTCCTTGTCTTGCCCCATTCTCACCCACTCAGAAAGCTCCTACAAGGATCTCACTCACTGCCTTAATCACAACTTACAGTCTCCTTAACACCCTGAAGCTGACTCCCTCACATCACACATGCAGTTAATATGGCCTTTCATGACTTAGCCTCCACCCTCATCTTATTTCCCACCGAGTACCACAACGACAGCTCCTAATTACAGGCCCTGAGAGCAGCTTCCACCGACTCTCACCTGCTACACACCAACAGCAACAGCACTGTCTCTCCCATGCCCGTCTCCATGCTCGGGAGGAGCTGTTCGCACACCCCTGCAGCCGGCCTTGCTGCCTGACAGTCCTTGCTGTGCTGCTCAGGGCCATGAAAACTGTCACGCTACGGCTGTACCCGCATCACCGTTCCTCATTCTGACTGACACTGCCCATGGCTGTGTATTCCCACCTGCCCACAGCCATTGCTTGTTTTCAACCTTGTCAGCATTCTGGAAAAGCACACTTTATTATTTTTTTTTTTAATACCTGCTTTGCCATCACTACAGTACAGGCCCAGAGTCCATGACTATGGCTGGCAAAGTCCATAGCAATACAGAACTGTGTAGGGATGAAAAATAGCCAGTAGTTCAGCTCACATCAAACGTTTAAGCCAAGGTTTTTGGCTAGAACACAGGCAAGAAAATGTAAAACCAGAACTAACCTACCCTCCCTCCTTGACTGGCACCTCTTTCTTCCTCACTTCTTTGCATTTCTTTAGTTCCTGGCGAGTACGTATCAAGATTTCCCTGTATAAAAGAAACAAGAAAGATCAATCACAAACATGCAGAAAACCTGCCACTCACATACACGGTGCCCACACAGGAGCATTATCAAGGCCCTGCATATACACAAAAGATTAAATTAACGCACCGGGGAGGAGAGAGCAGGAACAGCACTCTGGCACCCACGATGAGCAACAAGAATTTCTGCTCTGAACTGGGGCTTAGTCAACGTGCAAGGACAGTACTGTTCCAGACACGAAACCACGCCTACCACTTAATCCCAGCTGCCACATACACCGTACCTTCTTCCATGAATTGTTTTCCATCCTGTCGCAGCTTAGATACCTGCACTCTGGCTCAGGGCTGACTGGGGGAACTTCTCATCGCTTTAACTTTGCTTCGGGCTTGGCACGAGCACGAGGCTTCATCCCTCTGGCTTGACCCCCAGCAGAAGGCGGGCAAGTGGCAGGTTTGCAAGTGGGTTGATGGAACGGAGCTTGGACACCTACCAGAGATATAAACCAAGCAAAGAAAAAGCCCAGAGAAACTGTGTTGGAGAGTAGCAGAAAGAAACAACGGGGCTGATCACTGTTTAACACACGGGCTTTGGAAGTTTGGCGACTGGAGCTCCCAGCAGACTCCGCTCCTTGAATGGAAACATCCTTTAGCTTTTGATCCTGGCACAAACACTACAGACTGCCCCCAGCTCTGCTCTGCAGCTGCCTGAAGCGTTTGCTTGTCCATGCCCAGTGCTCTTCCACACTTACAAAGTCTGTTTAATCTGCAAAACAGTACTACAAACCGGCAGCCAAATGCTGCTTCTCTCAAAGGTGTGAAAACTGCAGTGAAAGACAACACAGGTACCATGACAAGGCTTCTGCTCTGGCTTAGGTTTTAAAAAGCATGGTCTGCTGAACCTCTGTCTTCCAGCTGCCACCAACAGCTGGAGAAAGGCTCTGGTTTGATCAGCTGGATGATCAGTGCTGACTACCAAATCCCAGTACAGGACGTTACACCTCAGGCTGCAGATTTTGAGCCCAACCCCAAGGACTGAATAACCTCCCTTCTGCCACTGGGCTGACAGCAGTATTGCACATCCCCTGGCTTCTCCAGCTCTTCCCCAGCACTCTCCTCCCGGCCACGCTGCTGTAGGCCGCTAGATGGTTTCAGGGAACCATATCCTGGACCCACTCTGGCATCTCCCATCAATGAGGATGCAGAGATGCTCTCCCAGCACACTGGGCTCCTCTCACCTCTTCTGCTCTCTCGGCATTGTCCTTTCCTCATCTCCAGACACTGGTTTTGACCTTCAGCCAGATCTCCACTGCTTGTAAAATTCCCCTGTTGCAAGGAAATCAACAAGATGACCACGTCCTCCTGAGCCTTGTCTCTTACGGGATCTTTGGTCTGGCAACCAATGCAGAACACGGCAGTGGGGTCACAAAAACATCAAGGCTTGCCCCAGAGGTCGGTGGGATGAGCTTTGCTGTTCTTCTGCAGGGAAGAACAGCACAAAGAAAACCTGGGCAGGTTTAAGCATTAACAACTTCACTGGGATTTCACTGCCTTCAGCAGACCTCTTGGCTGTTAACACGCCAAACTTCCCAGCCCCCTGGGTTTTGAGACAGCTCATTTTGGCTTGGGCTAGGGTACCAGCATTGCCAAACCCTCGTAGACCTGAGCGTGCTCCTCACAGCTCCGTACCGCTCTGCCCTGTGGGAAGTGAGGCTCAGGGTGAGCCGTGCTGCACAGATATGTGCTAGAAGGCAGTGCAATGGGAATACAGATACGAGGCTGGTGGGGGAAAGGTCGAGTATCGACACTGGGAAGCGTGATGCCAGTTCAGTGTCTGCAGCAGGATCCGGGCAGCCACAGAGCTGAGCAGCGACTTTCTTAGGAGACCATGAGGCAACGGGTACCCTCACTCCCACAACCCGCTCCAGATGACATCCCACTTCTCGCATCCTTGCCCTCCCTTTCCCCTCCACCTTTCCAGACTGTGGCAGTCGTCCTCTGAGGGTAAGACAAGAGAAAGTGCCCCTTGCTGAACCGCCACCATTGCCTCCACTGGAACCACCCTGCGTCTTGCACGCAAGGACGTACGGTAGTGGCAGCCGTTCGCTCCTGTTCTGCTCCCTACAGACCCCTTTGGTGACTGGAATGAAGTCTGCTCCCGGCATCTTCCTCGTGCCCACACCAGCCTCCCTGAAGAAGTCACCTATCGGCCACTTCTGTTTGCACAAGAGCTTATGCAGCATGACAAGATCCTGGGGTGCACAAAGAAGGGGGGGCTGCCCTTTCCCCAGCGCCATCGGCTCTCTGATGGTGAGCACTGGAGAAGGTGACAAAACACCCTGAGAGCACCCTTACCCAGAGTCACCGTGCCAGGAGGTGTGACGCCAGCTGGGGTAAAGCAGCGCAACTCTAATGATCTGTTCTGCTCTCTCCAGTCTCCCCTTTCTTCCCAGGGCTTCTGTCAGCAGGGTTTGCTCCTGAGCTCTGGCAGATGCAAACAGAAACCCTTCTGCTGTGGCCGAGGAACTAACTCACCCAGGAGCTATTTTTCAGAAAGGGCTACGGTTCCTTGTCTGGCATAAGCAATGCCCAAACAGAGTTTCTGATGCACCTCCTGAGCACAGGCATGCCAACAAGGGATTGCTAAGACTCAGAATATCTCTCATCATTTAAGAACCCACAACAGGTACATTGAATGTGAAAATGAGCACAAAGAAAGGGGTCTTTTCAGAATCCCTGTTTTTTTCCCTGTCCGTATTTTCCTCACCGCGGGGAGGAAACACAGACTCTGCAGCCCCTGCAGTTAAATATGGTTCTGCAGGACAGGGGGCAGATGAAAGTAGAGAGACCTGAACAGGGAATTTTCAAATCTGTGAAGAATCAAGCAGAAACAGTTGCAAAGCATAGCATCAATTTACAGAAATTTGAACCTGATAGAGCAGAGCAGCAGAAGTATTACAGAGAACTAGAGGGGAGCACTGCAATGAAAAGGGTCAGCAACGCAGACAGCTCTAACTGCACATTTTCACCCCATTGCCTTGAACAAAACAGGCTTGGGATCCCCGCTGCTCACTTCATCCTGGAATAGTCCCATTCCTCATCTGAAAGCTGCTGTGTGCCCAGCTGAGGACAGACACAATCCACACAGAGAGCAATCACAGCTAAACACTGCACTTTCCTTGGCACAGTATCCTTGGAAAAAATACATTTACTTAAAAAAAAAAAAAAAAAAAAAAGTGTTACTTCAAGAACCAGGAAGAAAAAATCCCTGACAGGTTGACTGGAACTTCCCGGCTGTGGTAAAACCATCCGCCCTCGGTACCGCATTTCCCAAGAGCCGGCAGCACAGCTTGGCTGGGGGAAAGGCAGGTATCAGACCTCGGGGCCGAGAGAGGGGCACAGGCATCTGGCAGGGGAGCTGCATCCAGCCAGGAACATTCCCCGCTTGCTTCTCTGACAACAAAGCCCCGCTGCGTGCTCCCACCAGGAGGAAGAAACAACTTCCATGTCTGGAAATCCCCATTTATCAAAGGCTGTCAGCAGAGACGGGGCTGTCCATCAGCACCAGACTCACACGAAGGCCTGGGGACAGCAAAGGCCCCTGGCCTGTCCCCACCACAGCATGCCTGCTCCAAAGCCTGCAGCCGCCTGTGGGAGAGGAGGCCGCTCTGCCTTCCCCTGGCCTGCGGACACCAAACACCGACCCCCCGCTGTCAGGGCTGGGGCTGGCGACCCTCGGGGCAGCAGCAGGGACCGCCCTGACCCTGCTGGTGGGGCTGGCCCTGGGCTGAGCACTCGGGCCCAGGGCTGGGGACTGGGCCGTGGCGAGGCCCGTGGGCGGTGAGGCCTCCAGGTCCCTCCCCCCAGGCCCATCCGCACTGGCAGATACCTGCTCCTGCTCCTGCTCCTGCTCCTGCTCCTGCTCCTGCTCCTGCAGCTCCCCCGGCCCTGGCCCTGCTCCCCCCGGGCCCCGGCTGCCCCCGGCCCGGCTCTCGCCCCTTTCTCCTCAGGCCCCTGGGCCTCGGCCCCCTCCGGCCCCGCCCCACCTGGCTGTGACTGACAGGCCGCCTCCGGCTCCGCTGATTGGCTCAGCCGTGGCCAATGGCGCGGCCGTTGCCGGGCAGGCTCAGGCAGCCCAGGCCTCTCCTCCCAGAGCCGCCCTGCGCCCGCTGCCCCCCGCAGCGCAGCGGCTCCTCAGCCCGCCGGGACACGGGGCCTGCGGAGAGACGGCCTCCAGAAGGGCCATGGCGCCGGGAGCTGCTCTCTCAGCAGCACAAGGTGTGTGTGTGCACAGCTCTGCCGTCCCTCGGTCCGCTGGTGGGGTCTGGGCCTGCGCAGGGAGGGGGGGGAGGCAAAGCGGGGGAAGGGCAGGGAAGAGGAAGGAAGGGGAGCTGCCCTGGATTTGCTCTGGATGGGCAAGCCTTTCCGAAATTGTGGGTCTGTCTGTGCTGGCAGCCACAGCCCTGGGCAGGAGGAGCTGCGTGACAGGAGCCACTCGCATCGGCCAGGCCGGCAGCTGGCAGGAGACGGGGCTCTGCCCCCGGTCCCACCTCCTGTGCTGAGCCCAGCACCCAGGGCCTTCCCCAGGCCTCGCCTCCCCCCGGGCGGTGAGGAGGAGAGACGGCCTGCCCAGGGCATCGTCCTGGGGCCAGAAGGAAGGACAGAGCCCTGTCACTCTCCCCACAGGGGCTGTCCACTGTCCTTGGCTTCTGTCCCTGGGACTCGCCAGTGCTGGCAGGCCCCGCAGGGCTTCAGGGCCAAGCAAATGCCAGGGTGCCAGGGGTTCCTGCGGCTCAGGGCAGCTTTGGGCATCTCCGAAGCTGAGGTGTGGCTGCCCCTTTGCTTCTGCAGAGGCAGTTGTTTTCTACCCCCTTAGTGGTCAAAACTGTTTCTCCTCGTGGCACATGGACTGGACGGATGCCATATCCCTGTTAGTCTGGGAGGACTTCAGGGAAACGAGGAATTCCCAGTATGCACACAGGTAGTAGGACAGTGAAAAGGAGATGTGTCAAGGTTTTTCTGCTGTTTCACGTCTGAACTCAGACACCTGTGTGCATCAAAGTCAGCTTTTTTTTCTCCAAGCTGCGCAACTTGTTGCCAGTAAAAGCAAGGTGGGCTGAGCTGGTCTTTGGGATAACTCGGCACCTTTCTTTTTTAGTTGTGTGCCTACACTTTTCCTTTTCTCCACCTTTTCTTTCTTCCTCTTTCTCCCCCAGTTGCATTCTCTGTTAAAGATAATTATGATTTGGCTTTCTGGACACATCATAGAGTAAGTAGAGGCTGGTCTGTACCTTCAGAGCTGTAGGCTATAGACTAGATAGATACGGGCTCCAGGTAGAATTACTATTTGCTAATTATAATTTCTTTTCCACACTAGCTAAGCATGGGGACAGCAGTGTAGTCCTCCTACTGAGAAGTTGGGCTCAGTGTAGAATGACAAGAAGTCCACCCTGACTGATACGGTGGGAAACAAGACGGAAGAAGAGCACGGCCAAGAGAGCCATTAAGGTAGCGGCTGAAAGCCAATCACTCCTGCATGCAAAGTGGGAAAGGGTGGGTTGTAGAGCCAGAGGGCTCTGCTGCTAACACTGGCAACAGGTAAGCAGCAGGTCCTCATCAGAGAAGGTGACACGCATTTGAGCCTTTCCAAAGGGCCTTGGTAATTGCTGTGAACTGGGGCCGTGTGACAGTGATGGTAAGGTCGTCAGCCTGCAGCTCTCTGGCAGTTAAAACTCCCACTGAAACAGTTTGGATGGTGGATGCTGTTCTGTTTTGTTTTGGGTACTCACTTCATTGAGCTAGAATTATTTCTTTGCAATTAGGTGGCGGGGATCTTCTTGCAGGGGTCTTCTCTTTCTGGAGCACGTCCTGACATCCTCTGTCATCCAGAGCTTTCCCCTCTGTTCCTGCGAGGAGCGATGTCCGCAATGGGGAATGACTGCTGTGAGTAAGGGCTTCACCAGCAGGCTTGGATTTTGGGAATGCCCAAAGGCAATGGACATGGCTGGTGCTCATCCCTGAATGTTGATGTGCTGACAATCTAGAGTGAATGCTGGGGTGTTTCCTGATGGCACCCAGACTTACCCAGGTGTTTTCTATTAGACACAGAACTTAAAAATGACTTAAAAGTGTATAGTGCGACCACAAGAGAGCTTGGTGGTGGGTGGGAAGTGGAATGGACTGTGTCCTTCTATGGAGGCCATGGCAGTGGTCTCCTTGTAGGTGCTGGCTTTAAGGTGGACAAGCATGCGTTATCTTCTCTGCACCCTTGACGTCCTCTCATCCTTCGTCCTTTTGCCCTCCCTCCATACCCATCTGTCGTGGTTTAACCCTAGCCAGCGACTAAGCACCATGCAGCCGCTCACTCACTCCCCACCAGTGGGATGGGGAAGAGAATCAGAAGGGTAAAAGGGAGAAAACTCGTGGGTTGAGATAAGAACAGTTTAATAATTGAAGTAAAATAAATTAGAACAGTTAAATAGGCAAAGCAAAAACCGTGCACGCAAACAAAACAAAACAAGGAATTCATTCACTACTTCCCAGCGGCAGGCAGGTGTTCAGCCACCTCCAGGAAAGCAGGGCTCCATCACGCGTAACGGTTACTTGGGAAGACAAACGCCATCACACCCAATGTCCCCCTCCTTCCTTCTTCTTCCCCCAGCTTATATATACTGAGCATGACGTCATACGGTATGGAATAGCCCTTGGGCCAGTCTGGGTCAGCACTCCCCCTGGCTGTGCCCCCTCCCAGCTTCTTGTGCCCCCCGGCGGAGCAGGGGAAGCTGAAAAGTCCTTGACCAGTGTGAGCGCCACTTAGCACCTATTCAGAGGCAGCTTAGCACTACTTAGCAAGAACCAAAGCATCAGTGTATCATCGACATTGTTCTCATCCTAAACCCAAAACACAGCCCCATACCGGCTACCAAGACGAAAATTAACTCTATCCCAGCTGAAACCAGGACACCATCTGACTCCTAGGCTGATGGGTTGTATTATTTTCATTATGGATGACCCTGCACACCATGGGTAGTTGAACTGTGTGGTGCCACAGAAAGGTAGCTCTTGATGGTAGCTCTTTTCCTCAGCATGGGAAGGACATGGAGCTGTTGGAGCGGGTGCAGAGGAGGTCCACAAAAATGATGGGAGGGATGGAACACCTCTGCTATGAGGAAAGGCTGAAAGAGCTGGGGTTGTTCAGCCTGGAGAAGAGAAGGCTGCGGAGAAACCTTATTGCAGCCTTTCAATACTTAAAGGGGGCTTATAAGAAAGATGGGGACAGACTTTTTAGCAGGGACAGTAGCGATAGGACAAGGGGGAATGGTTCTAAACTAAAAGAGGGTAGATTCAGACTAGATCTAAGGAAGAAATTTTTTACAATGAGGGTGGTGAAACTGGGAAGGTTGCCCAGAGAGGTGGTAGATGTCCCATCCTTGGAAACATTCAAGGCCAGGCTAGGTGGGGCTCTGAGCAACCTGATCTAGTTGTAGATGTCCCTCCCCATTGCAGGGGGGATGGACTAGATGACCCGTAAAGGTCCCTTCCATCCCAAAGCATTCTATGATTCTATGGCCCTGGGAATCCCTGGGAAATGAGGGAAATGTTGGAAATTGTTTCTCCCTCCTGGTGGGAGCACGCACGAGGGCTTTGTTGCCAGAGAAGCCCATGGGGAGCGCTCTTGGTTGGATGCAGCTCCCTTGGCAGATGCTTGTGCCCCGCTCTCAGCCCCAAGGTCTGACACCTGCCTTTCCCCCCACCCAAGCTGTGCTGCTGGCTCTTGGGAAATGGCTGTACAGAGGGTGGATGGTTTCACCACAACTGGGAAGTTCCAGTCAGCTCGTCAGAGGTGTTTTCTTGCAGTTACAGGTTTTAAAACAATCCAGGAAAGAAGTTTTGCAAGAAAACTTGACCAGGGAAAGTTCAGGGTTTCGCTCTGATTGCGTTCTGTGAGTATTACGTTTGTCCTCAGCCAGGCGCACAGTAGCTTTCAGACAAGGAGTGGGACTATTCCAGGGTGAAGTGAGCAGTGGGGATCCAAAGTCTGCTTTCTTTAAGGCAATCAGGTGGAAATGTGCAGTTGGAGCCTTCTTGGTCGCTTACCCTTTTGATTTCAGTGCCATCCTCTAGTCCGAATCCTGCAGTGTTTAAATGGAGAAAGCAGATCTTCCTCACCCACGCACGCACCTTCCCCCTGTTGTCCCAAAAGCGGGGTCATTCGCCCGGTGTGCAGATGCCAATTAACACACAGAGCAGAGGTGTTTTATTTCATGTCTGCACAGAGGTGGATGCTAGGTGGTAAATCCACAAAGCTAGCACACATTCCTACATAATTACAGCATATTTATATTACTACATGATTAGTGTAATCCCACCTAATTTTACGCTTACTGGTTAGTGATTAACATCTCATACACTATTGGTTGTATGAAAATTAGCCTCACTTGCTATGCAAATTAGTATGCATGCTCCTTTCAGGTGGCGGGGGGCAAGTCTTTTCAGTCCTGAATTGAGTTGGTGGTCGCAATCTCCCCTCACCACATTTCCCTTTCACCCAGTTACTGCAGTTTTATCAGACTTCATGTTTGTCGGCCACCATCCAGTCTTTGGTGCCAAGATGTTCCCTTTTATCACTCCAGTAGCTCTTCTTCAAGAGTATAGCCATGAGTTTTCCACGGTTCATTAATAAAACAAATACTCTTCTATCTTTTAGCTCCCTTCCAAATTCCTTTCTCGGAACACAAGTGGTTCATAGTTTTCCTTCAGTGGAAAATTTTCACTTTCCGCAGGTGTCCTGGTTTCAGCTGGGATAGAGTTAATTTTCTTCTTAGTAGCTGGTATAGTGCTGTGTTTTGGGTTTAGGATGAGAATAATGTTGATAACACACTGATGTTTTAGTTGTCGCTACGTAGTGCTTACACCAGTCAAGGACTTTTTAGCTTCCCATGCTGTGCCTGGTGCACAAGAAGCTGGGAGGGGGCGCAGCCAGGACAGCTGGCCCAGACTGGCCAAAGGGCCATTGCATCCCGTATGACGTCATGCTCAGTATATAAGCTGGGGGGAGTTGGCCGGGGGGCAGTGATCGCTGCTCGGGAACGGGCTGGGCATCGGTCGGCGAGTGGTGAGACACTGTATCATGTATCACTTGCTTTGTATATTATTATTGTATTATATTATTATTATTATTATTATTATTGTTATTATTCCTCCTCCTCCTATTTCATTTTACTTCAAGTATTAAACTGTTCTTATCTCAGCCCATGAGTTTTCTCCCTTTTACCCTTCCGATTCTCTCCCCCATCCCATCAAGGGGAGAGTGAGCGAGCGGCTGGGTGGTGCTTAGTTGCTAGCCGGGGTTAAACCACGACAGCAGGATATCACCCCCAGCTCCAGGTGAACAGACAAAATCTGTGACGGTACATTGTTTTATTAAACGTGTATCAGATATCCAGCGTCAGAGCAGTTGTGTACAGTGAATGGTTGCAGGTGCCTGGAGCTTGAGCAGCGTCACCTGGGAGGCAAAAAGGAGAAAAAGGTGACCCTGGGGACTTGTTATCAGTTTGCCTGGGTCCCTGTTGCCCTGCACGCCCCCTGAGCCAAACGCCATTTCTGGGCAGTCACTCTGCATCTCTCTCTGTCCCGTTTTGGTCAGGGCTGGGCGTGGGTGCAGTGGAGGGTGAGCGTCCTGACCGAGCAGACTTGTCTTCAGCCATGGCCGTGTGTCAGAACAAGGGTGCCGATGGGCACTGGCTGTTCCCTGTAGCACACTGCCGGTGTGTGCCTTGCAGCTTCCAGCTTGGTGCATCTATTCCTCTGGCATGCTTAGTGGAAACCTCATGGATTAGCAGAGCATTTTAAATGTCCCGATGCTGTTACTCATTGGCTTTTTTTTTCTCTTTTGGGGGAGAAATGTGAAGAAAAGGGGAAAATAGTTTTGGAATAGATAAAACACATGCCTCAGGTTTTATGAGAACACTAAAACAAATGACTTGACTCATCCCCTGTGCCCAAATTGTTGCCATTTTAAGGTCAGGATCTTTTAAAGATCCCTAGAAGGGCCTGAATTTATTAGGAAAAAGGAGAAAATCTTTGGTGTCATTGGATCAGGGACTTACCGAGTGTTTTTGGACGCAAGGACCTCATGTGCCACTGCCAGTCATACTGGCTGACCCTGTGTTGTCCTGTCCTGCAGGATGGTGTGTGTCTAAGGACAGGAGCTTTGGAGGGTTGTCAGGTGTAATTACAGACTAAAAGCGTGATTATTACTGCGGTAGGCTAAAGTTATGAGGGAAGCAAAGATTTGGCGGGGAGAGGATACTTTTTATTAGTTGTATGATTTTTTTACAGTGCAGTGTTTGTGGGCCAGTGACAAGACGATCATGGCAGTGGCGGCTGGGATTCTGTAATGGAAATTCTTTTGTTCTGGAGCTGAAGCCCAAATCGCCCTCTAACAGTCTTAGTCGGACTACTGAATCTGGCAGTACACAGTTTCTTTTCTTAAAACTGAAGATAATTAAGTTAGAGGGTGAGCCTGTTTGGAATTTTTAGGAGTTTGGGGGCAGAGGCCAGTTGGGGGCTTGGGGTGCTCGGGGGAGGGGGCTGTTTCTGCCCCATGCCCTTGGCCTGGTGCTCCCAGCTGGGAACGGGCTTTCCAAACTCCTGCTGGAAGGAGCCAAATGTGGGACCTGTGGCCGAGCTGGGGGACAAGGAGCACGCCCGGACCAGGCTCAGGACCTGTGGCAAACCTGCCTCAAATCAGCTTTTCCCAGCTGGAAACTGCCCAGGAGTAACTGTGAGCGTTGCTGTCCTCCCTCAGGAAGCATGGCCCACACCAAGCACAGCCAGAGCTGCGCCTGTGCCAGGAGAAGCCTTCAAGCAGAGCCGGGGCTGATGGTGACAGCTCCCAGCAGCTGTCCAGCTCAGGAAGATGCAGGTGGCACAGAGGTGACCCTGACTGACTGTCACTTCTCTTGCAGGAAGAGCATTTAACAGCAGAAGGGAGGCAGGACGAAATGCCCTTTGAGTTCAAAAAGTGCATCAGGCACCTGGCGCAGTTGTGATGACAGCAGAGGAGGAAGAGAAGGAGATGCAGGTGACCCGGCTGGGATACTGCTGCCGAGGTAAGATCTGCCACAGAGACACAGAGAGAGACACTGGGAGGTGGTGGAGTGGGTGAGTAAGGTGCCTGGGAGAGAGGAGAGCACGGGGAGATGAAAGGCAGAGATGGAGATGGAGGTAAAAAAGCTGGGATGTTGGAAGTGAGGATGCTCCTGCTGTGCAGGTGCTTGTGAGGCCCCTGGTGCCTGAGGAGCTGATAGGGCAGGAGCAGGCAGGTGTGAGCAGCCATTAAACGTGAGTGCTTGGAAGGGGAAGTGACCTGGCAGAAGAACATTCCTGCGAGCCCGGGAGCTGAGCCTAGCGACCAGCAGCATCTTTGAAACATGCAGCTGGCTGCTTTGAAGCACAGCTAAGTACTGAGAATCCAGACAGCTCCAGATGACCTGTGAAGTGAGACTCTGTCTGTCAGGTTATTGTTCCCCCTTTGGGCTGGCTTTTGGAGCTGGTTAGGTTTATCTGCCCACCTCTGGGATGGCTGGGTCCCCTCTGGGATCGCTTTGTCCTCCCCTCTGGGATGCTTTGGCCCTTTCTGAAATCTGTCTATCTCACTTTATACCGGTATTCTATCTCCATAGAAGGAATCTATCATCAGTATATCTGCTGCTATTTTGAGGATAAGTTCCCTCCCTAATGATAAGTTTGTAGTAACCTGCAATAGTATGCACCTACTTGGTTGTTGCTGTTCTGTTGCTGATTGCTAAAAGATTGGTCATTGCTATAGGATTGATGGCTGCTCTTATTGACTGCTGCCATCCTCTTGGTTGCTACTATGTCATTGATTCCTGATAGTGTTTTGTCCTGCTGTGGAGGGAGCTGAAGTCCTGGGTAGCAGCCCCAGACCGCACCAGGGTAGAGATGCAAAGAGTTTGGTCTATGTTGGAGGCAAGTCCATGCCGGAGAGCTCTCTGGAACTCCTCCCAGGAATTTCCCAGAGTCTTTTGGTTTCCTGTTAAGGCAAGAGAATTCCCTGATAGCGGCCTCAGAATCTTCTAAGGTAGCTACCCAAAGAGCATTCTGTATGTTGGGGGCAGGTGCATTCCTGTTGTTGTGTGAGGACTTTTCCCATCCGTCTGACGGAGTGTTTCCATTTTCCTTAGAGACAGCTCAAGTCCCCGGTAGCAGCACGACAATTTTCCTAGTTAGTTAGTCGGAGACTTTTCTTGGTGTTGCAGGCAGGTCCACGCCTGGTAGGTCCTCAGGAATCCTCAGAGGAATCTCCAGAATGTTTGGGCTCCCCTGGAGACCGCTGAATTTCACAGGTAGCAGCCCAGACTCCTCCAAGGAATCCACCTGAGGAGTTTTACCAATGTTGGAGGCATGTCCATGCTCAGTACCTTGCTGGTAGTCCTCCAAGGCAGCATGGGAGTGTTTTGTGTGGTCGGTACCCATCCTCCTTCTTCAAGTTCTTCTGCACTGTTCAGAAAAGAGGGACTTCTTGGCCTGTATTCCTGCTGCTACTTTTTGTGGCTCTGTGGCTTTCCTTTGCCAGACTGCAAGGGATGACTTTTCAAGCTAGATTGAAGAACACATCAGCCTGCTCCTGGCTACGCATGCGCATTGTGTTAATGCTTGTGAGCATTGGCTCTGAAAGAGATTCAGCAAAATAGCATAAAATAGCATAAAATAGCATAAAATAAAATAAGATAAAATAAAACCCATAAACCAACGTAAAATAAAATAAGATAAACCAACATAAAATAAAATAATAAAAAATAACCCCAAAGAAAATATAACAAAATAAAATACAATAACATGTAGGAGGTTCCTGGAGTGTGTGGAAGATAATTTCCTGATGCAGCTGGTAAGCGAGCCAACCAGGGGAGGTGCCCCGCTGGACCTGCTGTTCACGAACAGAGAAGGCCTGGTGGGCGATGTGGTGGTCGGAGGCTGTCTTGGGCTCAGCGACCATGACATCATAGAGTTTTCAATTCTAGGAGAGGAAAAGAAAGGGGTCAGCAAGACCGCTACCCTGAACTTTAGAAGGGCAGCCTTTGGATTGTTTAGGAGTCTGGTTAACAGAGTCCCTTGGGAGGCAGTCCTGAAGGGCAAAGCAGTCCAGGAAGGCTGGAAGTTATTCAAGAAGGAAGTCTTAAAGGCGCAGGAGCAGGCCGTCGCCATGTGCCGTAAGTCGAGCAGGCGGGGGAGAAGACCGGCCCGGCTGAACAGAGAGCTTTGGCTGGAACTCAGGAAAAAAAGGAGAGCTTACCACCTTTGGATGAAGGGGCAGGTGGCTCAGGAGGACTACAAGGATGTTGTGAGGTTATGCAGGGAGAAGATTAGAAAGGCGAAGGCCCAGCTAGAACTTAAACTGGCCACCGCCGTTAAAGATAACAAAAAATGTTTTTACAAATGTATCAGTGACAAAAGGAGGGCCAGGGAGAATCTCTCTCCTTTGTTGGATGCGGAGGGAAACATTGCCACGAAGGATGAAGAGAAGGCTGAGGTACTTAATGCCTTCTTTGCCTCAGTCTTTAATAGTGAGACTGGTCATCCTCGGGGTTTTCAGGCCCCTAAGCTGGGAGATGGAGATAGGATGCAGACTGAAGCCCCAGTTGTCGAAGAGGTGGCAGTCACCGACCTGCTCCTCCACCTGAATGCTCACAAGTCCATGGGGCCAGGCGGGATCCACCTGAGGATAGTGAGGGAGCTGGCAGAGGAGTTGGCCAAGCCTCTCTCCATTATTTATCAGCAGTCCTGGTCAACCAGGGAGGTCCCAGATGACTGGAAGTCAGCAAATGTGATGCCCCTCTACAAGAAGGGTCGGAAGGAGGATCTGGGGAGCTACAGGCCTGTCAGCCTGACCTCAGTGCTGGGGAAGGCTATGGAGCAGATCATCTTGAGTGCCATCACACAGCACGTGGGGCAACCAGGGGATCAGGCTCAGCCAGCATGGGTTTATGAAAGGGAGGTCCTGCTCCATTAACCTGGTCTCCTTCTATGACAAGGTGACACGCTTAGTGGATGAGGGGAAGGCTGTGGCTGTTGTCTACTTGGACTTTAGTAAGGCCTTTGACACTGTCTCCCACAGCATTCTCCTGGAGAAGCTGGCTGCTCACAGCTTGGATGGGTGCACTCTACGCTGGGTTAAAAACTGGCTGGACGGCCGAGCCCAGAGAGTGGTGCTGAATGGAGTCAAATCCAGTTGGGGGCTGGTCACGAGTGGTGTTCCCCAGGGCTCAGTGTTGGGGCCGGTCCTGTTCAATATCTTCATTGATGATCTGGATGAGGGGATCGAGTGCACGCTCAATAAGTTTGCAGATGACACCAAGTTGGGTGGAAGTGTGGATCTGCTGGAGAGTAGGAGGGCCCTACAGAGGGACCTGGACAGGCTGGATTGTTCAGCCGCCTGAACATGAGCCAGCAGTGTGCTCAGGTGGCCCAGAAGGCCAATGGCATCCTGGCTTGTATCAGGAAGAGTGTGGCCAGCAGGACCAGGAAGGTGATAGTGCCCCTGTACTCAGCACTGGTGAGGCCGCACCTCGAGTACTGTGTTCAGTTTTGGAGCCCTCACTCCAAGAAGGGCATCGAGGTGCTGGAGCGTGTCCAAAGAAGGGCAAGGAAGTTGGTGAAGGGTCTAGAGAACAAGTCTGGTGAGGAGCGGCTGAGGGAGCTGGGGTTCTCTGGAGAAGAGGATGCTGAGGGGAGACCTTATTGCTCTCTACAACTGCCTGAAAGGAGGTTGTAGCGAGGTAGGGTTCGGTCTCTTCTCCCTAGCAACAAGCGATAAGACGAGAGGAAACGGCCTCAAGCTGCGCCAGGGGAAGTTTAGGTTAGATACTAGGCAAAACTTCTTCACCGAAAGGGTAGTCAGGCATTGGAAGAGGCTGCCCAGGGAAGTGGTTGTGTCTCCATCCCTGGAGGTATTTAAAAGATGGGTAGATGTGGTACTTGAGGACATGGTTTAGTGGTGGACTTGGCAGTGCTGGGTTAACGGTTGGACTCGATGATCTTGAGCGTCTTTTCCAATCTTAACGATTCTATGATTCTATAACATGAAACAAACTAAACTAAACTAAACTAAACCACCATAACAATACAGGAAATAAAATAAAATAAAGTAAAATCAAATCCTGTTTGTACTTTTATCCTTTTTGATTTGTGTCCTTGAAAGTGTTTTTGGAGCTGAAAACCCCCTGGCATTTCAGGCAACTAGTGGTCTCCTTGTTATTCGCCTCATCGTGAGTGCAGGGAATAGAACAGAACAGAAGAGAAGGGTTGAGTTGGAAGGGACCTACATCGATCATCTGGTCCAGCTGCCTGACCACTTCAGGGCTGACCAAAAGTTAAAGCATGGCATTAAGGACGTTGTCCAAATGCCTCTTAAACACTGACAGGCAGGAGGTATCGACCCCCTCTCCAGGAAGCCTGTTTCAGGGTTTGACCACCCTCTCAGTAAAGAAATGTTTCCTCATGTCAAGTCTGAACTTCCCCTGCTGGACGCAGGTTTGAGCCATTGCCACACGTCCTGGCACTGGGTACCAGGGAGAAGAGATCAGCACCTCCCTCTTCACTTCCCCTCCTCAGGAAGCTGTCGAGAGCCATGAGGTCGCCCCTCAGCCTCCTTCTCTCCAAAATAGATAAGCCCAGTGTCCTCCGCCACTCCTCATGGGACACACCTTCCAGCCCCTTCCTCAGCTTTGCTGCCCTTCTTGGGATGCGTTCACGTACCTTGACATCCTTTTGAAATGGTGGGGCCCAGAACCGCACACGATCCTCAAGGTGAGGCCGCACCAGCACTAAATACAGCGGGATAATCACCTCTTCTGACCGGCTGGTTACGCTGTGTTTGATGCACCCCACGATGCGGTTTGCTCTCTTGGCTTCCAGGGCACACTGCTGCCTCCTGTTCAGCCTGCTGTCAACCAGCACCCGCAGACCCCTTTTGCAGGGCTGCTCTCCCAATTTAGACTTGTGCCCGGCGTTACTCCGTCCCAGGTGCAGAGTCCGGCAGTTGGTCTTGTTCGGTTTCACGCCATTGATGATTGCCCAGGGCTCCCACCTGTCCAGACCCCTCTGCAAGACCTCTTGTCCCTCGAGAGAGTCAGCAGCACTGCCCACTTCCGTATCATCATCAGACTTCCTAAGGGTGCATTCAACTGCTGCACCCAGATCGTTGATAAAAGGGTGGAACAGAACTGGGCCTAGAATTGAGCCCGGAGGAGCACTGCTGGTGACCAGTCGCCAGCCAGATGTAGCCCCATTCACTGCAACCCTTTGAGCCCTGCCGTTCAGCCAGTTCTTCACCCAGCGCACCGTCTACCTGCTCATCTCACAGCTGGGTGACTTGTCCAGAAGGATGCTGTGAGGGACAGTGCCAAAAACTTTACTAAAACCCAGAAAAACTACATCCACCACTGTCCCTTCACCCACTAGGCGGGTGACCTTATCGTAGAAGGATATCAAATTAGTTAGACAGGACTTGCCCGTTTTGAACCCGTGTTGATTGTGCCTGATGTTTGCATTGTTCTTTACAAGTCTTTCAGTGGCACCCAGCATGATCTTCTCCATCATTCTTCTGGGTCCTAAGGTTAAAGATAGTTTATCTTTGATTAGGAACCATCCTAAAGATGGTTCTAATCTCAAGGTGGGATGTGGAGGCTTTATGCAACGTAGTAGCACAGGATTGTAAGTAAGTGGAGCACCATTGCCCATCCAGAGCAAAGCCAAATTACGTCACTTGGGATGAAGATGAGCAAATGTCC
Source organism: Platalea leucorodia (assembly GCF_965183815.1). Lineage (NCBI taxonomy): Eukaryota > Metazoa > Chordata > Aves > Pelecaniformes > Threskiornithidae > Platalea > Platalea leucorodia. Next base: position 51,217 of record NW_028121319.1, read on the forward strand.
ACCTTGTTCCCAACTTTAAGGTATTTTAAATTCCAGAACGGAGAATATTTGTTTGCACATCTAAAGGCACATGCCTGCTCTGGGAATTCATAATGAAAAGAAGATGGCGGTATTTTTTTTTTTTCCCCTCCTCACCCATTCAATCGTTTCTAGATTAAACGCTTTCAATCAGAAATGGTCTCTTTCTGCTAATGCCTCTGCTGTGTACTGTGGCAAGTCATGCACTGAGCGAGCCACTGCCTTTTCTTTTTCAATCATCTTCTTCACTGGGCTGCAGGTTTCTCTTGGGCCTGAGATCCAAGACTCAGAATTGGTTTAACTTGTTAGGGCTCTTTCTTTGTAGGTGTTTTTACAGACTGAAAGACAACCTTGGTTATGCTTCTCGTTATTTTTAGTTTTACTCTGAGTATCAGCTAAACTGCTCCTAATGAAGCAGAACTATAAGCTTCGTTGATGCTTAGTAAAAGATGTATTCTTTTTATTTTTTTTTCTGCAGTGGTTCGATATTTTGTGATGGTGTATGTAGAGGCAGCTGTTCACAGACACAACATGTATATTGAAGCAAATGGATGTTCTGCATGAGCATTTTTCGTTCCGCATGAGTGCTTTTTGGGCTTAACTTGTGAAATTGTTTCTCATCCCATTTCTAGCTGATGGGAGGAGAGCAAGGACGAGAAGTCTCACAGGAGCACGCTTCTCCTGCAAGTCACAGCTCAGCTTTTCACACTCAGGTAGGTCTAGGTATAGATATGTGTGTGCTTGTGTGTATGTGTGTATTATTTTTTCCTGTTTGTTTCCAAGAGGTGATTATGGTCGTTTTGTAGCAGGAATGGGCAGAAGCAGTAGCATTTTTCTGCTGTTGTATTCAATGTGCATAATGGTGTTTTGCCTAAAAGAACAGTTTGTTCAGAGAGGCTGTCGTGGTTTAACCCCAGCCAGCAACTAAGCACCACCCAGCCGCTCGCTCACTCCCTCCACCCCAGTGGGATGGGGGAAAGAATATGAAGGGTGAAAGTCAAAAAACTCGTGGGTTGAGATAAGAACAGTTTAATACTTGAAGTAAAATGGAATAGAATAGGAATAGTACTAGTAGTAGTAGTAGTAGTAGTAATAATATAATAATAATAATACAATAATAATATACCAAACAAGTGATACACGATGCAGTGGCTCACCACCTGCCGACCGATTCCCAGCCCGTTCCCGAGCAGCGATCACTGCCCCCCGGCAAACTCCCCGCAGTTTATATACTGAGCATGATGTCATATGGGATGGAATGGCCCTTTGGCCAGTCTGGGCCAGCTGTCCTGGCTGTGACCCCTCCCAGCTTCTTGTGCACCAGGCACAGCATGGGAAGCTAAAAAGTCCTTGACTGGTGTGAGCACTACTTAGCGACAACTAAAACATCAGTGTGTTATCAACATTATTCTCATCCTAAACCCAAAACACAGCACTGTACCAGCTACTGGGAAAAAAAAAATCAATTCTATCCCAGCAGAAACCAGGCCACAAACACAAACATTTCCTTGTTTCAGAAAGGAACCCAGCTGGGGCTGTCTCCTCTGGGCCATTTTGGCTGGGTTACTGCCTGCTGCTCATGCACCACGCAGGTGGCCTCTCGTGCCCTGCAGCTACGGGGAGGAAAGATTTTTCCCCCCATGGTGGGCTAGCAAGTGTCCCCGGGGGTTTTTTGCCTTCCTGTGCAGCATTGAGCATGAGCACTTGTCAGGGCTCCTCTGGGCCATTTTGGCTGGGTTACTGCCTGCTGCTCCTGCTCGACGAAGGTGGCCCTCGTGCCCCGCATGTGGGGGGAGGACGCTTTCTAGACTCCCAGGGCGGACGCCCAGGGAGGCCCCCAGGGCTTGCTTCTTCTCCTCCGTAGCATTGAGCACGGCCCCTTGCCAGGGCTCCTCTGGGCCCTTTGGGCTCAGTTCTTGCCCGCTGCTCTTGTACCTGCGAGGCGCCACCCGTGCCCTGGCGCTCCCTGGCTCTTTTGCCCGTTGCAGGTTTGGAGCAGGAGCGAGCTCTGCTCTTCCCTTGGCTCCGTTTCCCGAGGTGGTGTTGCTTGTGCAAAACAGCCTGTGCTTGGAAGGGCTGCAGGCTTGCTGCAGCATGCGGAGCTGCCGCTTTTCAGCTCTCCCTGCATGCGATCCAAGCGCAGGGCAGGCAGGAGAGCGCTTTTCAGGCCTCCCTGGCCAAGAAGCACAGCGGAGCAAGTTTTGGAAGGCAAAAGGGGTGCTTGTCATCGACACGTGTCCTACTTGTGAAAAGTAGTACCCCAGGGCACCACACCCCTCTTCTTCTACTCTTCGGTGTGTGGTCGGTACCCATCCTCCTTCTTCAAGTTCTTCTGCACTGTTGAGAAACGAGGGACTGCTTGGCCTGTCTTCCTGCTGCTCCTTTCTGCGGCTTTCCTTTGCCAGACTGCAAGGGATGCTTTTTCAAACTAAACTGAAGAACAAACACAGCAGCCTGCTCCTGGCTGCCCATGCGCATTGTGTTAATGCTTGTCAGCATTGGCTCTGAAAGAGATCCAGCAAAATAGCCTAAAAGAGCCTAAACCAAAAGAAGATCAAATAAAGTGATAAAATAATAAAATAACAAAACCAAATAAAAACGCGTAAAGCAAGGTAAAATAAAATAAGATAAACCAACATAAAATAAAAGAATAAGCAATGAACCCAAAGAAAATATAATAAAATCCAATACAATAACGTAACATGAAAGAAACGAAACTAAACTAACATAAACCACCAGAACAAGACAGAAAATAAAAGAAAGTAAAATCCAATGAAATGAAATCCTGTTTCTACTTGTATCCTTTTTGGTTTGTGTCCTCGAAAGTGTTTCTGGAGCTGTAAAGCCCCTGGCATTTCAGGCAAATAGTGGTCTCCTTGTTATTCGCCTCATCGTGAGTGCAGGGAATAGACTAGAGGTGAAGAGCAGAGAAGGGCTGAGTTGGAAGGGACCTGCAGCGATCCTTCCGGACTCTCTAGCTGAGGTGAAGACGACTAGCAGGAGCAAGACAAAGGCTGAGAGGGCTGCCGTCACTTTCCGGAAAGGTATTGAGGGTGAAGGCCAAGGGAGGAGCAAAGCTCTTGAGTGCAAGGAAAAAGATGGTCAAGAAGAGAAAAGGATTTGGGACTTCTTTCCCAGCAGAAGACCTCACCAGAAGCAGGGGAGTAGCAAATGTCCCTTGGTGCATGGGTCAGGAACGGCGAGGCCATCCTGCACGTGCTCTCCGTCTCTGCCCAGTTCACGCCGAGGGAACCAAAAGCCTTGCTTTCACCTCTGGCATGCCCACAACCAAAGGAATGTAGATGGGACAAACAGCCTTCACGACGTAGTCTGAATGTCCAGATGTATTTAGCGGGACGCCCAGCAGCTGTGCCCAGGGCATGGCCAGCAAGGGCAGGGACAGCCCCCTGAGCCTCCTGGGCCCGGGGACTGCCTCGGGGCCAGCAGCCCCAAGGCCTTCCTGCGAAGGATGCTGGGCGGAGGGCCGGCGGGCGGGGCCGCGCAGGGGGTGCCCCGTCACCCCCGTGTCACAGTGCCAGCACCCGGCAACGCAGCAGTCACCATGCCCTGGGGCAGCATAAAAGGGAGCACGCTCCCGCGTGGCGCTGCCATAGCTGGCCTGGGGGCAGCGCCAAGACGGGCGAGAGGAAGTCCTTGAGGAGGCGGTGGAATTACTTGTCGAGGGCTGAGGGAGGAAGGCCGGAGGAGGCTCGACGAGGCTGCTGGAGACGAGAAGAACCCCCAACAGCTGGAGGTTCGCGAGGCTGGCTGGCCTTTTCAGCTGGCTAGCAGTGGCAAGAGCAAGGGAATGCCTTCTTGAGGAGCACTGCAGAGCTCGCCACCCTCATCCCCTGCGGAGCCAGTGTCAGCAGCCGTGAGGAATGGGATGCAGAGATGTTGGCGGGGGTGCCGGTGCTTTGGAGCAGCCACTGGTGCCTTGCCAGGCGCCGGAAGGATCGTTGTCCCCCAGATGGATCAGGCCGGGGGCGTTTTGCCCCTCTGGGAAGGCCCTGAGGTGGCAGCAGGTGGAGGGAGAACCAGGGTTGGGCATCTCCTGGGAGGCGTGAGCAGCCTGCGGGCCGAGGAGGCAGGTCTTGCTCACGTGCTCAGGGAACAGCCCATCGCCGGCGACGCTGGGGTCAGGAAGGAATTTTCCCCTGGGGCAGATTGGCTCTGGTGCCCGGGGGTTTTTTGCCTTCCTGTGCAGCATTGAGCATGAGCACTTGTCAGGGCTCCTCTGGGCCATTTTGGCTGGGTTACTGCCTGCTGCTCCTGCTCGACGAAGGTGGCCCTCGTGCCCCGCATGTGGGGGGAGGACGCTTTCTAGACTCCCAGGGCGGACGCCCAGGGAGGCCCCCAGGGCTTGCTTCTTCTCCTCCGTAGCATTGAGCACGGCCCCTTGCCAGGGCTCCTCTGGGCCCTTTGGGCTCAGTTCTTGCCCGCTGCTCTTGCACCTGCGAGGCGCCACCCGTGCCCTGGCGCTCCCTGGCTCTTTTGCCCGTTGCAGGTTTGGAGCAGGAGCGAGCTCTGCTCTTCCCTTGGCTCCGTTTCCCGAGGTGGTGTTGCTTGTGCAAAACAGCCTGTGCTTGGAAGGGCTGCAGGCTTGCTGCAGCATGCGGAGCTGCCGCTTTTCAGCTCTCCCTGCATGCGATCCAAGCGCAGGGCAGGCAGGAGAGCGCTTTTCAGGCCTCCCTGGCCAAGAAGCACAGCGGAGCAAGTTTTGGAAGGCAAAAGGGGTGCTTGTCATCGACACGTGTCCTGCTTGTGAAAAGTAGTACCCCAGGGCACCACACCCCTCTTCTTCTACTCTTCGGTGTGTGGTCGGTACCCATCCTCCTTCTTCAAGTTCTTCTGCACTGTTGAGAAACGAGGGACTGCTTGGCCTGTCTTCCTGCTGCTCCTTTCTGCAGCTTTCCTTTGCCAGACTGCAAGGGATGCTTTTTCAAACTAAACTGAAGAACAAACACAGCAGCCTGCTCCTGGCTGCCCATGCGCATTGTGTTAATGCTTGTCAGCATTGGCTCTGAAAGAGATCCAGCAAAATAGCCTAAAAGAGCCTAAACCAAAAGAAGATCAAATAAAGTGATAAAATAATAAAATAACAAAACCAAATAAAAACGCGTAAAGCAAGGTAAAATAAAATAAGATAAACCAACATAAAATAAAAGAATAAGCAATGAACCCAAAGAAAATATAATAAAATCCAATACAATAACGTAACATGAAAGAAACGAAACTAAACTAACATAAACCACCAGAACAAGACAGAAAATAAAAGAAAGTAAAATCCAATGAAATGAAATCCTGTTTCTACTTGTATCCTTTTTGGTTTGTGTCCTCGAAAGTGTTTCTGGAGCTGTAAAGCCCCTGGCATTTCAGGCAAATAGTGGTCTCCTTGTTATTCGCCTCATCGTGAGTGCAGGGAATAGACTAGAGGTGAAGAGCAGAGAAGGGTTGAGTTGGAAGGGACCTGCAGCGATCCTTCCGGACTCTCTAGCTGAGGTGAAGACGACTAGCAGGAGCAAGACAAAGGCTGAGAGGGCTGCCGTCACTTTCCGGAAAGGTATTGAGGGTGAAGGCCAAGGGAGGAGCAAAGCTCTTGAGTGCAAGGAAAAAGATGGTCAAGAAGAGAAAAGGATTTGGGACTTCTTTCCCAGCAGAAGACCTCACCAGAAGCAGGGGAGTAGCAAATGTCCCTTGGTGCATGGGTCAGGAACGGCGAGGCCATCCTGCACGTGCTCTCCGTCTCTGCCCAGTTCACGCCGAGGGAACCAAAAGCCTTGCTTTCACCTCTGGCATGCCCACAACCAAAGGAATGTAGATGGGACAAACAGCCTTCACGACGTAGTCTGAATGTCCAGATGTATTTAGCGGGACGCCCAGCAGCTGTGCCCAGGGCATGGCCAGCAAGGGCAGGGACAGCCCCCTGAGCCTCCTGGGCCCGGGGACTGCCTCGGGGCCAGCAGCCCAAAGGCCTTCCTGCGAAGGATGCTGGGCGGAGGGCCGGCGGGCGGGGCCGCGCAGGGGGTGCCCCGTCACCCCCGTGTCACAGTGCCAGCACCCGGCAACGCAGCAGTCACCATGCCCTGGGGCAGCATAAAAGGGAGCACGCTCCCGCGTGGCGCTGCCATAGCTGGCCTGGGGGCAGCGCCAAGACGGGCGAGAGGAAGTCCTTGAGGAGGCGGTGGAATTACTTGTCGAGGGCTGAGGGAGGAAGGCCGGAGGAGGCTCGACGAGGCTGCTGGAGACGAGAAGAACCCCCAACAGCTGGAGGTTCGCGAGGCTGGCTGGCCTTTTCAGCTGGCTAGCAGTGGCAAGAGCAAGGGAATGCCTTCTTGAGGAGCACTGCAGAGCTCGCCACCCTCATCCCCTGCGGAGCCAGTGTCAGCAGCCGTGAGGAATGGGATGCAGAGATGTTGGCGGGGGTGCCGGTGCTTTGGAGCAGCCACTGGTGCCTTGCCAGGCGCCGGAAGGATCGTTGTCCCCCAGATGGATCAGGCCGGGGGCGTTTTGCCCCTCTGGGAAGGCCCTGAGGTGGCAGCAGGTGGAGGGAGAACCAGGGTTGGGCATCTCCTGGGAGGCGTGAGCAGCCTGCGGGCCGAGGAGGCAGGTCTTGCTCACGTGCTCAGGGAACAGCCCATCGCCGGCGACGCTGGGGTCAGGAAGGAATTTTCCCCTGGGGCAGATTGGCTCTGGTGCCCGGGGGTTTTTTGCCTTCCTGTGCAGCATTGAGCATGAGCACTTGTCAGGGCTCCTCTGGGCCATTTTGGCTGGGTTACTGCCTGCTGCTCCTGCTCGACGAAGGTGGCCCTCGTGCCCCGCATGTGGGGGGAGGACGCTTTCTAGACTCCCAGGGCGGACGCCCAGGGAGGCCCCCAGGGCTTGCTTCTTCTCCTCCGTAGCATTGAGCACGGCCCCTTGCCAGGGCTCCTCTGGGCCCTTTGGGCTCAGTTCTTGCCCGCTGCTCTTGTACCTGCGAGGCGCCACCCGTGCCCTGGCGCTCCCTGGCTCTTTTGCCCGTTGCAGGTTTGGAGCAGGAGCGAGCTCTGCTCTTCCCTTGGCTCCGTTTCCCGAGGTGGTGTTGCTTGTGCAAAACAGCCTGTGCTTGGAAGGGCTGCAGGCTTGCTGCAGCATGCGGAGCTGCCGCTTTTCAGCTCTCCCTGCATGCGATCCAAGCGCAGGGCAGGCAGGAGAGCGCTTTTCAGGCCTCCCTGGCCAAGAAGCACAGCGGAGCAAGTTTTGGAAGGCAAAAGGGGTGCTTGTCATCGACACGTGTCCTACTTGTGAAAAGTAGTACCCCAGGGCACCACACCCCTCTTCTTCTACTCTTCGGTGTGTGGTCGGTACCCATCCTCCTTCTTCAAGTTCTTCTGCACTGTTGAGAAACGAGGGACTGCTTGGCCTGTCTTCCTGCTGCTCCTTTCTGCGGCTTTCCTTTGCCAGACTGCAAGGGATGCTTTTTCAAACTAAACTGAAGAACAAACACAGCAGCCTGCTCCTGGCTGCCCATGCGCATTGTGTTAATGCTTGTCAGCATTGGCTCTGAAAGAGATTCAGCAAAATAGCCTAAAAGAGCCTAACCAAAAGAAGATCAAATAAAGTGATAAAATAATAAAATAACAAAACCAAATAAAAACGCGTAAAGCAAGGTAAAATAAAATAAGATAAACCAACATAAAATAAAAGAATAAGCAATGAACCCAAAGAAAATATAATAAAATCCAATACAATAACGTAACATGAAAGAAACGAAACTAAACTAACATAAACCACCAGAACAAGACAGAAAATAAAAGAAAGTAAAATCCAATGAAATGAAATCCTGTTTCTACTTGTATCCTTTTTGGTTTGTGTCCTCGAAAGTGTTTCTGGAGCTGTAAAGCCCCTGGCATTTCAGGCAAATAGTGGTCTCCTTGTTATTCGCCTCATCGTGAGTGCAGGGAATAGACTAGAGGTGAAGAGCAGAGAAGGGTTGAGTTGGAAGGGACCTGCAGCGATCCTTCCGGACTCTCTAGCTGAGGTGAAGACGACTAGCAGGAGCAAGACAAAGGCTGAGAGGGCTGCCGTCACTTTCCGGAAAGGTATTGAGGGTGAAGGCCAAGGGAGGAGCAAAGCTCTTGAGTGCAAGGAAAAAGATGGTCAAGAAGAGAAAAGGATTTGGGACTTCTTTCCCAGCAGAAGACCTCACCAGAAGCAGGGGAGTAGCAAATGTCCCTTGGTGCATGGGTCAGGAACGGCGAGGCCATCCTGCACGTGCTCTCCGTCTCTGCCCAGTTCACGCCGAGGGAACCAAAAGCCTTGCTTTCACCTCTGGCATGCCCACAACCAAAGGAATGTAGATGGGACAAACAGCCTTCACGACGTAGTCTGAATGTCCAGATGTATTTAGCGGGACGCCCAGCAGCTGTGCCCAGGGCATGGCCAGCAAGGGCAGGGACAGCCCCCTGAGCCTCCTGGGCCCGGGGACTGCCTCGGGGCCAGCAGCCCCAAGGCCTTCCTGCGAAGGATGCTGGGCGGAGGGCCGGCGGGCGGGGCCGCGCAGGGGGTGCCCCGTCACCCCCGTGTCACAGTGCCAGCACCCGGCAACGCAGCAGTCACCATGCCCTGGGGCAGCATAAAAGGGAGCACGCTCCCGCGTGGCGCTGCCATAGCTGGCCTGGGGGCAGCGCCAAGACGGGCGAGAGGAAGTCCTTGAGGAGGCGGTGGAATTACTTGTCGAGGGCTGAGGGAGGAAGGCCGGAGGAGGCTCGACGAGGCTGCTGGAGACGAGAAGAACCCCCAACAGCTGGAGGTTCGCGAGGCTGGCTGGCCTTTTCAGCTGGCTAGCAGTGGCAAGAGCAAGGGAATGCCTTCTTGAGGAGCACTGCAGAGCTCGCCACCCTCATCCCCTGCGGAGCCAGTGTCAGCAGCCGTGAGGAATGGGATGCAGAGATGTTGGCGGGGGTGCCGGTGCTTTGGAGCAGCCACTGGTGCCTTGCCAGGCGCCGGAAGGATCGTTGTCCCCCAGATGGATCAGGCCGGGGGCGTTTTGCCCCTCTGGGAAGGCCCTGAGGTGGCAGCAGGTGGAGGGAGAACCAGGGTTGGGCATCTCCTGGGAGGCGTGAGCAGCCTGCGGGCCGAGGAGGCAGGTCTTGCTCACGTGCTCAGGGAACAGCCCATCGCCGGCGACGCTGGGGTCAGGAAGGAATTTTCCCCTGGGGCAGATTGGCTCTGGTGCCCGGGGGTTTTTTGCCTTCCTGTGCAGCATTGAGCATGAGCACTTGTCAGGGCTCCTCTGGGCCATTTTGGCTGGGTTACTGCCTGCTGCTCCTGCTCGACGAAGGTGGCCCTCGTGCCCCGCATGTGGGGGGAGGACGCTTTCTAGACTCCCAGGGCGGACGCCCAGGGAGGCCCCCAGGGCTTGCTTCTTCTCCTCCGTAGCATTGAGCACGGCCCCTTGCCAGGGCTCCTCTGGGCCCTTTGGGCTCAGTTCTTGCCCGCTGCTCTTGTACCTGCGAGGCGCCACCCGTGCCCTGGCGCTCCCTGGCTCTTTTGCCCGTTGCAGGTTTGGAGCAGGAGCGAGCTCTGCTCTTCCCTTGGCTCCGTTTCCCGAGGTGGTGTTGCTTGTGCAAAACAGCCTGTGCTTGGAAGGGCTGCAGGCTTGCTGCAGCATGCGGAGCTGCCGCTTTTCAGCTCTCCCTGCATGCGATCCAAGCGCAGGGCAGGCAGGAGAGCGCTTTTCAGGCCTCCCTGGCCAAGAAGCACAGCGGAGCAAGTTTTGGAAGGCAAAAGGGGTGCTTGTCATCGACACGTGTCCTACTTGTGAAAAGTAGTACCCCAGGGCACCACACCCCTCTTCTTCTACTCTTCGGTGTGTGGTCGGTACCCATCCTCCTTCTTCAAGTTCTTCTGCACTGTTGAGAAACGAGGGACTGCTTGGCCTGTCTTCCTGCTGCTCCTTTCTGCGGCTTTCCTTTGCCAGACTGCAAGGGATGCTTTTTCAAACTAAACTGAAGAACAAACACAGCAGCCTGCTCCTGGCTGCACATGCGCATTGTGTTAATGCTTGTCAGCATTGGCTCTGAAAGAGATTCAGCAAAATAGCCTAAAAGAGCCTAACCAAAAGAAGATCAAATAAAGTGATAAAATAATAAAATAACAAAACCAAATAAAAACGCGTAAAGCAAGGTAAAATAAAATAAGATAAACCAACATAAAATAAAAGAATAAGCAATGAACCCAAAGAAAATATAATAAAATCCAATACAATAACGTAACATGAAAGAAACGAAACTAAACTAACATAAACCACCAGAACAAGACAGAAAATAAAAGAAAGTAAAATCCAATGAAATGAAATCCTGTTTCTACTTGTATCCTTTTTGGTTTGTGTCCTCGAAAGTGTTTCTGGAGCTGTAAAGCCCCTGGCATTTCAGGCAAATAGTGGTCTCCTTGTTATTCGCCTCATCGTGAGTGCAGGGAATAGACTAGAGGTGAAGAGCAGAGAAGGGTTGAGTTGGAAGGGACCTGCAGCGATCCTTCCGGACTCTCTAGCTGAGGTGAAGACGACTAGCAGGAGCAAGACAAAGGCTGAGAGGGCTGCCGTCACTTTCCGGAAAGGTATTGAGGGTGAAGGCCAAGGGAGGAGCAAATCTCTTGAGTGCAAGGAAAAAGATGGTCAAGAAGAGAAAAGGATTTGGGACTTCTTTCCCAGCAGAAGACCTCACCAGAAGCAGGGGAGTAGCAAATGTCCCTTGGTGCATGGGTCAGGAACGGCGAGGCCATCCTGCACGTGCTCTCCGTCTCTGCCCAGTTCACGCCGAGGGAACCAAAAGCCTTGCTTTCACCTCTGGCATGCCCACAACCAAAGGAATGTAGATGGGACAAACAGCCTTCACGACGTAGTCTGAATGTCCAGATGTATTTAGCGGGACGCCCAGCAGCTGTGCCCAGGGCATGGCCAGCAAGGGCAGGGACAGCCCCCTGAGCCTCCTGGGCCCGGGGACTGCCTCGGGGCCAGCAGCCCAAAGGCCTTCCTGCGAAGGATGCTGGGCGGAGGGCCGGCGGGCGGGGCCGCGCAGGGGGTGCCCCGTCACCCCCGTGTCACAGTGCCAGCACCCGGCAACGCAGCAGTCACCATGCCCCGGGGCAGCATAAAAGGGAGCACGCTCCCGCGTGGCGCTGCCATAGCTGGCCTGGGGGCAGCGCCAAGACGGGCGAGAGGAAGTCCTTGAGGAGGCGGTGGAATTACTTGTCGAGGGCTGAGGGAGGAAGGCCGGAGGAGGCTCGACGAGGCTGCTGGAGACGAGAAGAACCCCCAACAGCTGGAGGTTCGCGAGGCTGGCTGGCCTTTTCAGCTGGCTAGCAGTGGCAAGAGCAAGGGAATGCCTTCTTGAGGAGCACTGCAGAGCTCGCCACCCTCATCCCCTGCGGAGCCAGTGTCAGCAGCCGTGAGGAATGGGATGCAGAGATGTTGGCGGGGGTGCCGGTGCTTTGGAGCAGCCACTGGTGCCTTGCCAGGCGCCGGAAGGATCGTTGTCCCCCAGATGGATCAGGCCGGGGGCGTTTTGCCCCTCTGGGAAGGCCCTGAGGTGGCAGCAGGTGGAGGGAGAACCAGGGTTGGGCATCTCCTGGGAGGCGTGAGCAGCCTGCGGGCCGAGGAGGCAGGTCTTGCTCACGTGCTCAGGGAACAGCCCATCGCCGGCGACGCTGGGGTCAGGAAGGAATTTTCCCCTGGGGCAGATTGGCTCTGGTGCCCGGGGGTTTTTTGCCTTCCTGTGCAGCATTGAGCATGAGCACTTGTCAGGGCTCCTCTGGGCCATTTTGGCTGGGTTACTGCCTGCTGCTCCTGCTCGACGAAGGTGGCCCTCGTGCCCCGCATGTGGGGGGAGGACGCTTTCTAGACTCCCAGGGCGGACGCCCAGGGAGGCCCCCAGGGCTTGCTTCTTCTCCTCCGTAGCATTGAGCACGGCCCCTTGCCAGGGCTCCTCTGGGCCCTTTGGGCTCAGTTCTTGCCCGCTGCTCTTGCACCTGCGAGGCGCCACCCGTGCCCTGGCGCTCCCTGGCTCTTTTGCCCGTTGCAGGTTTGGAGCAGGAGCGAGCTCTGCTCTTCCCTTGGCTCCGTTTCCCGAGGTGGTGTTGCTTGTGCAAAACAGCCTGTGCTTGGAAGGGCTGCAGGCTTGCTGCAGCATGCGGAGCTGCCGCTTTTCAGCTCTCCCTGCATGCGATCCAAGCGCAGGGCAGGCAGGAGAGCGCTTTTCAGGCCTCCCTGGCCAAGAAGCACAGCGGAGCAAGTTTTGGAAGGCAAAAGGGGTGCTTGTCATCGACACGTGTCCTACTTGTGAAAAGTAGTACCCCAGGGCACCACACCCCTCTTCTTCTACTCTTCGGTGTGTGGTCGGTACCCATCCTCCTTCTTCAAGTTCTTCTGCACTGTTGAGAAACGAGGGACTGCTTGGCCTGTCTTCCTGCTGCTCCTTTCTGCGGCTTTCCTTTGCCAGACTGCAAGGGATGCTTTTTCAAACTAAACTGAAGAACAAACACAGCAGCCTGCTCCTGGCTGCCCATGCGCATTGTGTTAATGCTTGTCAGCATTGGCTCTGAAAGAGATCCAGCAAAATAGCCTAAAAGAGCCTAAACCAAAAGAAGATCAAATAAAGTGATAAAATAATAAAATAACAAAACCAAATAAAAACGCGTAAAGCAAGGTAAAATAAAATAAGATAAACCAACATAAAATAAAAGAATAAGCAATGAACCCAAAGAAAATATAATAAAATCCAATACAATAACGTAACATGAAAGAAACGAAACTAAACTAACATAAACCACCAGAACAAGACAGAAAATAAAAGAAAGTAAAATCCAATGAAATGAAATCCTGTTTCTACTTGTATCCTTTTTGGTTTGTGTCCTCGAAAGTGTTTCTGGAGCTGTAAAGCCCCTGGCATTTCAGGCAAATAGTGGTCTCCTTGTTATTCGCCTCATCGTGAGTGCAGGGAATAGACTAGAGGTGAAGAGCAGAGAAGGGTTGAGTTGGAAGGGACCTGCAGCGATCCTTCCGGACTCTCTAGCTGAGGTGAAGACGACTAGCAGGAGCAAGACAAAGGCTGAGAGGGCTGCCGTCACTTTCCGGAAAGGTATTGAGGGTGAAGGCCAAGGGAGGAGCAAAGCTCTTGAGTGCAAGGAAAAAGATGGTCAAGAAGAGAAAAGGATTTGGGACTTCTTTCCCAGCAGAAGACCTCACCAGAAGCAGGGGAGTAGCAAATGTCCCTTGGTGCATGGGTCAGGAACGGCGAGGCCATCCTGCACGTGCTCTCCGTCTCTGCCCAGTTCACGCCGAGGGAACCAAAAGCCTTGCTTTCACCTCTGGCATGCCCACAACCAAATGAATGTAGATGGGACAAACAGCCTTCACGACGTAGTCTGAATGTCCAGATGTATTTAGCGGGACGCCCAGCAGCTGTGCCCAGGGCATGGCCAGCAAGGGCAGGGACAGCCCCCTGAGCCTCCTGGGCCCAGGGACTGCCTCGGGGCCAGCAGCCCAAAGGCCTTCCTGGGAAGGATGCTGGGCGGAGGGCCGGCGGGCGGGGCCGCGCAGGGGGTGCCCCGTCACCCCCGTGTCACAGTGCCAGCACCCGGCAACGCAGCAGTCACCATGCCCTGGGGCAGCATAAAAGGGAGCACGCTCCCGCGTGGCGCTGCCATAGCTGGCCTGGGGGCAGCGCCAAGACGGGCGAGAGGAAGTCCTTGAGGAGGCGGTGGAATTACTTGTCGAGGGCTGAGGGAGGAAGGCCGGAGGAGGCTCGACGAGGCTGCTGGAGACGAGAAGAACCCCCAACAGCTGGAGGTTCGCGAGGCTGGCTGGCCTTTTCAGCTGGCTAGCAGTGGCAAGAGCAAGGGAATGCCTTCTTGAGGAGCACTGCAGAGCTCGCCACCCTCATCCCCTGCGGAGCCAGTGTCAGCAGCCGTGAGGAATGGGATGCAGAGATGTTGGCGGGGGTGCCGGTGCTTTGGAGCAGCCACTGGTGCCTTGCCAGGCGCCGGAAGGATCGTTGTCCCCCAGATGGATCAGGCCGGGGGCGTTTTGCCCCTCTGGGAAGGCCCTGAGGTGGCAGCAGGTGGAGGGAGAACCAGGGTTGGGCATCTCCTGGGAGGCGTGAGCAGCCTGCGGGCCGAGGAGGCAGGTCTTGCTCACGTGCTCAGGGAACAGCCCATCGCCGGCGACGCTGGGGTCAGGAAGGAATTTTCCCCTGGGGCAGATTGGCTCTGGTGCCCGGGGGTTTTTTGCCTTCCTGTGCAGCATTGAGCATGAGCACTTGTCAGGGCTCCTCTGGGCCATTTTGGCTGGGTTACTGCCTGCTGCTCCTGCTCGACGAAGGTGGCCCTCGTGCCCCGCATGTGGGGGGAGGACGCTTTCTAGACTCCCAGGGCGGACGCCCAGGGAGGCCCCCAGGGCTTGCTTCTTCTCCTCCGTAGCATTGAGCACGGCCCCTTGCCAGGGCTCCTCTGGGCCCTTTGGGCTCAGTTCTTGCCCGCTGCTCTTGTACCTGCGAGGCGCCACCCGTGCCCTGGCGATCCCTGGCTCTTTTGCCCGTTGCAGGTTTGGAGCAGGAGCGAGCTCTGCTCTTCCCTTGGCTCCGTTTCCCGAGGTGGTGTTGCTTGTGCAAAACAGCCTGTGCTTGGAAGGGCTGCAGGCTTGCTGCAGCATGCGGAGCTGCCGCTTTTCAGCTCTCCCTGCATGCGATCCAAGCGCAGGGCAGGCAGGAGAGCGCTTTTCAGGCCTCCCTGGCCAAGAAGCACAGCGGAGCAAGTTTTGGAAGGCAAAAGGGGTGCTTGTCATCGACACGTGTCCTACTTGTGAAAAGTAGTACCCCAGGGCACCACACCCCTCTTCTTCTACTCTTCGGTGTGTGGTCGGTACCCATCCTCCTTCTTCAAGTTCTTCTGCACTGTTGAGAAACGAGGGACTGCTTGGCCTGTCTTCCTGCTGCTCCTTTCTGCGGCTTTCCTTTGCCAGACTGCAAGGGATGCTTTTTCAAACTAAACTGAAGAACAAACACAGCAGCCTGCTCCTGGCTGCCCATGCGCATTGTGTTAATGCTTGTCAGCATTGGCTCTGAAAGAGATCCAGCAAAATAGCCTAAAAGAGCCTAAACCAAAAGAAGATCAAATAAAGTGATAAAATAATAAAATAACAAAACCAAATAAAAACGCGTAAAGCAAGGTAAAATAAAATAAGATAAACCAACATAAAATAAAAGAATAAGCAATGAACCCAAAGAAAATATAATAAAATCCAATACAATAACGTAACATGAAAGAAACGAAACTAAACTAACATAAACCACCAGAACAAGACAGAAAATAAAAGAAAGTAAAATCCAATGAAATGAAATCCTGTTTCTACTTGTATCCTTTTTGGTTTGTGTCCTCGAAAGTGTTTCTGGAGCTGTAAAGCCCCTGGCATTTCAGGCAAATAGTGGTCTCCTTGTTATTCGCCTCATCGTGAGTGCAGGGAATAGACTAGAGGTGAAGAGCAGAGAAGGGTTGAGTTGGAAGGGACCTGCAGCGATCCTTCCGGACTCTCTAGCTGAGGTGAAGACGACTAGCAGGAGCAAGACAAAGGCTGAGAGGGCTGCCGTCACTTTCCGGAAAGGTATTGAGGGTGAAGGCCAAGGGAGGAGCAAAGCTCTTGAGTGCAAGGAAAAAGATGGTCAAGAAGAGAAAAGGATTTGGGACTTCTTTCCCAGCAGAAGACCTCACCAGAAGCAGGGGAGTAGCAAATGTCCCTTGGTGCATGGGTCAGGAACGGCGAGGCCATCCTGCACGTGCTCTCCGTCTCTGCCCAGTTCACGCCGAGGGAACCAAAAGCCTTGCTTTCACCTCTGGCATGCCCACAACCAAAGGAATGTAGATGGGACAAACAGCCTTCACGACGTAGTCTGAATGTCCAGATGTATTTAGCGGGACGCCCAGCAGCTGTGCCCAGGGCATGGCCAGCAAGGGCAGGGACAGCCCCCTGAGCCTCCTGGGCCCGGGGACTGCCTCGGGGCCAGCAGCCCAAAGGCCTTCCTGCGAAGGATGCTGGGCGGAGGGCCGGCGGGCGGGGCCGCGCAGGGGGTGCCCCGTCACCCCCGTGTCACAGTGCCAGCACCCGGCAACGCAGCAGTCACCATGCCCTGGGGCAGCATAAAAGGGAGCACGCTCCCGCGTGGCGCTGCCATAGCTGGCCTGGGGGCAGCGCCAAGACGGGCGAGAGGAAGTCCTTGAGGAGGCGGTGGAATTACTTGTCGAGGGCTGAGGGAGGAAGGCCGGAGGAGGCTCGACGAGGCTGCTGGAGACGAGAAGAACCCCCAACAGCTGGAGGTTCGCGAGGCTGGCTGGCCTTTTCAGCTGGCTAGCAGTGGCAAGAGCAAGGGAATGCCTTCTTGAGGAGCACTGCAGAGCTCGCCACCCTCATCCCCTGCGGAGCCAGTGTCAGCAGCCGTGAGGAATGGGATGCAGAGATGTTGGCGGGGGTGCCGGTGCTTTGGAGCAGCCACTGGTGCCTTGCCAGGCGCCGGAAGGATCGTTGTCCCCCAGATGGATCAGGCCGGGGGCGTTTTGCCCCTCTGGGAAGGCCCTGAGGTGGCAGCAGGTGGAGGGAGAACCAGGGTTGGGCATCTCCTGGGAGGCGTGAGCAGCCTGCGGGCCGAGGAGGCAGGTCTTGCTCACGTGCTCAGGGAACAGCCCATCGCCGGCGACGCTGGGGTCAGGAAGGAATTTTCCCCTGGGGCAGATTGGCTCTGGTGCCCGGGGGTTTTTTGCCTTCCTGTGCAGCATTGAGCATGAGCACTTGTCAGGGCTCCTCTGGGCCATTTTGGCTGGGTTACTGCCTGCTGCTCCTGCTCGACGAAGGTGGCCCTCGTGCCCCGCATGTGGGGGGAGGACGCTTTCTAGACTCCCAGGGCGGACGCCCAGGGAGGCCCCCAGGGCTTGCTTCTTCTCCTCCGTAGCATTGAGCACGGCCCCTTGCCAGGGCTCCTCTGGGCCCTTTGGGCTCAGTTCTTGCCCGCTGCTCTTGTACCTGCGAGGCGCCACCCGTGCCCTGGCGCTCCCTGGCTCTTTTGCCCGTTGCAGGTTTGGAGCAGGAGCGAGCTCTGCTCTTCCCTTGGCTCCGTTTCCCGAGGTGGTGTTGCTTGTGCAAAACAGCCTGTGCTTGGAAGGGCTGCAGGCTTGCTGCAGCATGCGGAGCTGCCGCTTTTCAGCTCTCCCTGCATGCGATCCAAGCGCAGGGCAGGCAGGAGAGCGCTTTTCAGGCCTCCCTGGCCAAGAAGCACAGCGGAGCAAGTTTTGGAAGGCAAAAGGGGTGCTTGTCATCGACACGTGTCCTACTTGTGAAAAGTAGTACCCCAGGGCACCACACCCCTCTTCTTCTACTCTTCGGTGTGTGGTCGGTACCCATCCTCCTTCTTCAAGTTCTTCTGCACTGTTGAGAAACGAGGGACTGCTTGGCCTGTCTTCCTGCTGCTCCTTTCTGCGGCTTTCCTTTGCCAGACTGCAAGGGATGCTTTTTCAAACTAAACTGAAGAACAAACACAGCAGCCTGCTCCTGGCTGCACATGCGCATTGTGTTAATGCTTGTCAGCATTGGCTCTGAAAGAGATTCAGCAAAATAGCCTAAAAGAGCCTAACCAAAAGAAGATCAAATAAAGTGATAAAATAATAAAATAACAAAACCAAATAAAAACGCGTAAAGCAAGGTAAAATAAAATAAGATAAACCAACATAAAATAAAAGAATAAGCAATGAACCCAAAGAAAATATAATAAAATCCAATACAATAACGTAACATGAAAGAAACAAAACTAAACTAACATAAACCACCAGAACAAGACAGAAAATAAAAGAAAGTAAAATCCAATGAAATGAAATCCTGTTTCTACTTGTATCCTTTTTGGTTTGTGTCCTCGAAAGTGTTTCTGGAGCTGTAAAGCCCCTGGCATTTCAGGCAAATAGTGGTCTCCTTGTTATTCGCCTCATCGTGAGTGCAGGGAATAGACTAGAGGTGAAGAGCAGAGAAGGGTTGAGTTGGAAGGGACCTGCAGCGATCCTTCCGGACTCTCTAGCTGAGGTGAAGACGACTAGCAGGAGCAAGACAAAGGCTGAGAGGGCTGCCGTCACTTTCCGGAAAGGTATTGAGGGTGAAGGCCAAGGGAGGAGCAAAGCTCTTGAGTGCAAGGAAAAAGATGGTCAAGAAGAGAAAAGGATTTGGGACTTCTTTCCCAGCAGAAGACCTCACCAGAAGCAGGGGAGTAGCAAATGTCCCTTGGTGCATGGGTCAGGAACGGCGAGGCCATCCTGCACGTGCTCTCCGTCTCTGCCCAGTTCACGCTGAGGGAACCAAAAGCCTTGCTTTCACCTCTGGCATGCCCACAACCAAAGGAATGTAGATGGGACAAACAGCCTTCACGACGTAGTCTGAATGTCCAGATGTATTTAGCGGGACGCCCAGCAGCTGTGCCCAGGGCATGGCCAGCAAGGGCAGGGACAGCCCCCTGAGCCTCCTGGGCCCGGGGACTGCCTCGGGGCCAGCAGCCCAAAGGCCTTCCTGCGAAGGATGCTGGGCGGAGGGCCGGCGGGCGGGGCCGCGCAGGGGGTGCCCCGTCACCCCCGTGTCACAGTGCCAGCACCCGGCAACGCAGCAGTCACCATGCCCTGGGGCAGCATAAAAGGGAGCACGCTCCCGCGTGGCGCTGCCATAGCTGGCCTGGGGGCAGCGCCAAGACGGGCGAGAGGAAGTCCTTGAGGAGGCGGTGGAATTACTTGTCGAGGGCTGAGGGAGGAAGGCCGGAGGAGGCTCGACGAGGCTGCTGGAGACGAGAAGAACCCCCAACAGCTGGAGGTTCGCGAGGCTGGCTGGCCTTTTCAGCTGGCTAGCAGTGGCAAGAGCAAGGGAATGCCTTCTTGAGGAGCACTGCAGAGCTCGCCACCCTCATCCCCTGCGGAGCCAGTGTCAGCAGCCGTGAGGAATGGGATGCAGAGATGTTGGCGGGGGTGCCGGTGCTTTGGAGCAGCCACTGGTGCCTTGCCAGGCGCCGGAAGGATCGTTGTCCCCCAGATGGATCAGGCCGGGGGCGTTTTGCCCCTCTGGGAAGGCCCTGAGGTGGCAGCAGGTGGAGGGAGAACCAGGGTTGGGCATCTCCTGGGAGGCGTGAGCAGCCTGCGGGCCGAGGAGGCAGGTCTTGCTCACGTGCTCAGGGAACAGCCCATCGCCGGCGACGCTGGGGTCAGGAAGGAATTTTCCCCTGGGGCAGATTGGCTCTGGTGCCCGGGGGTTTTTTGCCTTCCTGTGCAGCATTGAGCATGAGCACTTGTCAGGGCTCCTCTGGGCCATTTTGGCTGGGTTACTGCCTGCTGCTCCTGCTCGACGAAGGTGGCCCTCGTGCCCCGCATGTGGGGGGAGGACGCTTTCTAGACTCCCAGGGCGGACGCCCAGGGAGGCCCCCAGGGCTTGCTTCTTCTCCTCCGTAGCATTGAGCACGGCCCCTTGCCAGGGCTCCTCTGGGCCCTTTGGGCTCAGTTCTTGCCCGCTGCTCTTGCACCTGCGAGGCGCCACCCGTGCCCTGGCGCTCCCTGGCTCTTTTGCCCGTTGCAGGTTTGGAGCAGGAGCGAGCTCTGCTCTTCCCTTGGCTCCGTTTCCCGAGGTGGTGTTGCTTGTGCAAAACAGCCTGTGCTTGGAAGGGCTGCAGGCTTGCTGCAGCATGCGGAGCTGCCGCTTTTCAGCTCTCCCTGCATGCGATCCAAGCGCAGGGCAGGCAGGAGAGCGCTTTTCAGGCCTCCCTGGCCAAGAAGCACAGCGGAGCAAGTTTTGGAAGGCAAAAGGGGTGCTTGTCATCGACACGTGTCCTACTTGTGAAAAGTAGTACCCCAGGGCACCACACCCCTCTTCTTCTACTCTTCGGTGTGTGGTCGGTACCCATCCTCCTTCTTCAAGTTCTTCTGCACTGTTGAGAAATGAGGGACTGCTTGGCCTGTCTTCCTGCTGCTCCTTTCTGCGGCTTTCCTTTGCCAGACTGCAAGGGATGCTTTTTCAAACTAAACTGAAGAACAAACACAGCAGCCTGCTCCTGGCTGCCCATGCGCATTGTGTTAATGCTTGTCAGCATTGGCTCTGAAAGAGATCCAGCAAAATAGCCTAAAAGAGCCTAAACCAAAAGAAGATCAAATAAAGTGATAAAATAATAAAATAACAAAACCAAATAAAAACGCGTAAAGCAAGGTAAAATAAAATAAGATAAACCAACATAAAATAAAAGAATAAGCAATGAACCCAAAGAAAATATAATAAAATCCAATACAATAACGTAACATGAAAGAAACGAAACTAAACTAACATAAACCACCAGAACAAGACAGAAAATAAAAGAAAGTAAAATCCAATGAAATGAAATCCTGTTTCTACTTGTATCCTTTTTGGTTTGTGTCCTCGAAAGTGTTTCTGGAGCTGTAAAGCCCCTGGCATTTCAGGCAAATAGTGGTCTCCTTGTTATTCGCCTCATCGTGAGTGCAGGGAATAGACTAGAGGTGAAGAGCAGAGAAGGGTTGAGTTGGAAGGGACCTGCAGCGATCCTTCCGGACTCTCTAGCTGAGGTGAAGACGACTAGCAGGAGCAAGACAAAGGCTGAGAGGGCTGCCGTCACTTTCCGGAAAGGTATTGAGGGTGAAGGCCAAGGGAGGAGCAAAGCTCTTGAGTGCAAGGAAAAAGATGGTCAAGAAGAGAAAAGGATTTGGGACTTCTTTCCCAGCAGAAGACCTCACCAGAAGCAGGGGAGTAGCAAATGTCCCTTGGTGCATGGGTCAGGAACGGCGAGGCCATCCTGCACGTGCTCTCCGTCTCTGCCCAGTTCACGCCGAGGGAACCAAAAGCCTTGCTTTCACCTCTGGCATGCCCACAACCAAAGGAATGTAGATGGGACAAACAGCCTTCACGACGTAGTCTGAATGTCCAGATGTATTTAGCGGGACGCCCAGCAGCTGTGCCCAGGGCATGGCCAGCAAGGGCAGGGACAGCCCCCTGAGCCTCCTGGGCCCGGGGACTGCCTCGGGGCCAGCAGCCCAAAGGCCTTCCTGCGAAGGATGCTGGGCGGAGGGCCGGCGGGCGGGGCCGCGCAGGGGGTGCCCCGTCACCCCCGTGTCACAGTGCCAGCACCCGGCAACGCAGCAGTCACCATGCCCTGGGGCAGCATAAAAGGGAGCACGCTCCCGCGTGGCGCTGCCATAGCTGGCCTGGGGGCAGCGCCAAGACGGGCGAGAGGAAGTCCTTGAGGAGGCGGTGGAATTACTTGTCGAGGGCTGAGGGAGGAAGGCCGGAGGAGGCTCGACGAGGCTGCTGGAGACGAGAAGAACCCCCAACAGCTGGAGGTTCGCGAGGCTGGCTGGCCTTTTCAGCTGGCTAGCAGTGGCAAGAGCAAGGGAATGCCTTCTTGAGGAGCACTGCAGAGCTCGCCACCCTCATCCCCTGCGGAGCCAGTGTCAGCAGCCGTGAGGAATGGGATGCAGAGATGTTGGCGGGGGTGCCGGTGCTTTGGAGCAGCCACTGGTGCCTTGCCAGGCGCCGGAAGGATCGTTGTCCCCCAGATGGATCAGGCCGGGGGCGTTTTGCCCCTCTGGGAAGGCCCTGAGGTGGCAGCAGGTGGAGGGAGAACCAGGGTTGGGCATCTCCTGGGAGGCGTGAGCAGCCTGCGGGCCGAGGAGGCAGGTCTTGCTCACGTGCTCAGGGAACAGCCCATCGCCGGCGACGCTGGGGTCAGGAAGGAATTTTCCCCTGGGGCAGATTGGCTCTGGTGCCCGGGGGTTTTTTGCCTTCCTGTGCAGCATTGAGCATGAGCACTTGTCAGGGCTCCTCTGGGCCATTTTGGCTGGGTTACTGCCTGCTGCTCCTGCTCGACGAAGGTGGCCCTCGTGCCCCGCATGTGGGGGGAGGACGCTTTCTAGACTCCCAGGGCGGACGCCCAGGGAGGCCCCCAGGGCTTGCTTCTTCTCCTCCGTAGCATTGAGCACGGCCCCTTGCCAGGGCTCCTCTGGGCCCTTTGGGCTCAGTTCTTGCCCGCTGCTCTTGTACCTGCGAGGCGCCACCCGTGCCCTGGCGATCCCTGGCTCTTTTGCCCGTTGCAGGTTTGGAGCAGGAGCGAGCTCTGCTCTTCCCTTGGCTCCGTTTCCCGAGGTGGTGTTGCTTGTGCAAAACAGCCTGTGCTTGGAAGGGCTGCAGGCTTGCTGCAGCATGCGGAGCTGCCGCTTTTCAGCTCTCCCTGCATGCGATCCAAGCGCAGGGCAGGCAGGAGAGCGCTTTTCAGGCCTCCCTGGCCAAGAAGCACAGCGGAGCAAGTTTTGGAAGGCAAAAGGGGTGCTTGTCATCGACACGTGTCCTACTTGTGAAAAGTAGTACCCCAGGGCACCACACCCCTCTTCTTCTACTCTTCGGTGTGTGGTCGGTACCCATCCTCCTTCTTCAAGTTCTTCTGCACTGTTGAGAAACGAGGGACTGCTTGGCCTGTCTTCCTGCTGCTCCTTTCTGCGGCTTTCCTTTGCCAGACTGCAAGGGATGCTTTTTCAAACTAAACTGAAGAACAAACACAGCAGCCTGCTCCTGGCTGCCCATGCGCATTGTGTTAATGCTTGTCAGCATTGGCTCTGAAAGAGATCCAGCAAAATAGCCTAAAAGAGCCTAAACCAAAAGAAGATCAAATAAAGTGATAAAATAATAAAATAACAAAACCAAATAAAAACGCGTAAAGCAAGGTAAAATAAAATAAGATAAACCAACATAAAATAAAAGAATAAGCAATGAACCCAAAGAAAATATAATAAAATCCAATACAATAACGTAACATGAAAGAAACGAAACTAAACTAACATAAACCACCAGAACAAGACAGAAAATAAAAGAAAGTAAAATCCAATGAAATGAAATCCTGTTTCTACTTGTATCCTTTTTGGTTTGTGTCCTCGAAAGTGTTTCTGGAGCTGTAAAGCCCCTGGCATTTCAGGCAAATAGTGGTCTCCTTGTTATTCGCCTCATCGTGAGTGCAGGGAATAGACTAGAGGTGAAGAGCAGAGAAGGGTTGAGTTGGAAGGGACCTGCAGCGATCCTTCCGGACTCTCTAGCTGAGGTGAAGACGACTAGCAGGAGCAAGACAAAGGCTGAGAGGGCTGCCGTCACTTTCCGGAAAGGTATTGAGGGTGAAGGCCAAGGGAGGAGCAAAGCTCTTGAGTGCAAGGAAAAAGATGGTCAAGAAGAGAAAAGGATTTGGGACTTCTTTCCCAGCAGAAGACCTCACCAGAAGCAGGGGAGTAGCAAATGTCCCTTGGTGCATGGGTCAGGAACGGCGAGGCCATCCTGCACGTGCTCTCCGTCTCTGCCCAGTTCACGCCGAGGGAACCAAAAGCCTTGCTTTCACCTCTGGCATGCCCACAACCAAAGGAATGTAGATGGGACAAACAGCCTTCACGACGTAGTCTGAATGTCCAGATGTATTTAGCGGGACGCCCAGCAGCTGTGCCCAGGGCATGGCCAGCAAGGGCAGGGACAGCCCCCTGAGCCTCCTGGGCCCGGGGACTGCCTCGGGGCCAGCAGCCCAAAGGCCTTCCTGCGAAGGATGCTGGGCGGAGGGCCGGCGGGCGGGGCCGCGCAGGGGGTGCCCCGTCACCCCCGTGTCACAGTGCCAGCACCCGGCAACGCAGCAGTCACCATGCCCTGGGGCAGCATAAAAGGGAGCACGCTCCCGCGTGGCGCTGCCATAGCTGGCCTGGGGGCAGCGCCAAGACGGGCGAGAGGAAGTCCTTGAGGAGGCGGTGGAATTACTTGTCGAGGGCTGAGGGAGGAAGGCCGGAGGAGGCTCGACGAGGCTGCTGGAGACGAGAAGAACCCCCAACAGCTGGAGGTTCGCGAGGCTGGCTGGCCTTTTCAGCTGGCTAGCAGTGGCAAGAGCAAGGGAATGCCTTCTTGAGGAGCACTGCAGAGCTCGCCACCCTCATCCCCTGCGGAGCCAGTGTCAGCAGCCGTGAGGAATGGGATGCAGAGATGTTGGCGGGGGTGCCGGTGCTTTGGAGCAGCCACTGGTGCCTTGCCAGGCGCCGGAAGGATCGTTGTCCCCCAGATGGATCAGGCCGGGGGCGTTTTGCCCCTCTGGGAAGGCCCTGAGGTGGCAGCAGGTGGAGGGAGAACCAGGGTTGGGCATCTCCTGGGAGGCGTGAGCAGCCTGCGGGCCGAGGAGGCAGGTCTTGCTCACGTGCTCAGGGAACAGCCCATCGCCGGCGACGCTGGGGTCAGGAAGGAATTTTCCCCTGGGGCAGATTGGCTCTGGTGCCCGGGGGTTTTTTGCCTTCCTGTGCAGCATTGAGCATGAGCACTTGTCAGGGCTCCTCTGGGCCATTTTGGCTGGGTTACTGCCTGCTGCTCCTGCTCGACGAAGGTGGCCCTCGTGCCCCGCATGTGGGGGGAGGACGCTTTCTAGACTCCCAGGGCGGACGCCCAGGGAGGCCCCCAGGGCTTGCTTCTTCTCCTCCGTAGCATTGAGCACGGCCCCTTGCCAGGGCTCCTCTGGGCCCTTTGGGCTCAGTTCTTGCCCGCTGCTCTTGTACCTGCGAGGCGCCACCCGTGCCCTGGCGCTCCCTGGCTCTTTTGCCCGTTGCAGGTTTGGAGCAGGAGCGAGCTCTGCTCTTCCCTTGGCTCCGTTTCCCGAGGTGGTGTTGCTTGTGCAAAACAGCCTGTGCTTGGAAGGGCTGCAGGCTTGCTGCAGCATGCGGAGCTGCCGCTTTTCAGCTCTCCCTGCATGCGATCCAAGCGCAGGGCAGGCAGGAGAGCGCTTTTCAGGCCTCCCTGGCCAAGAAGCACAGCGGAGCAAGTTTTGGAAGGCAAAAGGGGTGCTTGTCATCGACACGTGTCCTACTTGTGAAAAGTAGTACCCCAGGGCACCACACCCCTCTTCTTCTACTCTTCGGTGTGTGGTCGGTACCCATCCTCCTTCTTCAAGTTCTTCTGCACTGTTGAGAAACGAGGGACTGCTTGGCCTGTCTTCCTGCTGCTCCTTTCTGCGGCTTTCCTTTGCCAGACTGCAAGGGATGCTTTTTCAAACTAAACTGAAGAACAAACACAGCAGCCTGCTCCTGGCTGCACATGCGCATTGTGTTAATGCTTGTCAGCATTGGCTCTGAAAGAGATTCAGCAAAATAGCCTAAAAGAGCCTAACCAAAAGAAGATCAAATAAAGTGATAAAATAATAAAATAACAAAACCAAATAAAAACGCGTAAAGCAAGGTAAAATAAAATAAGATAAACCAACATAAAATAAAAGAATAAGCAATGAACCCAAAGAAAATATAATAAAATCCAATACAATAACGTAACATGAAAGAAACAAAACTAAACTAACATAAACCACCAGAACAAGACAGAAAATAAAAGAAAGTAAAATCCAATGAAATGAAATCCTGTTTCTACTTGTATCCTTTTTGGTTTGTGTCCTCGAAAGTGTTTCTGGAGCTGTAAAGCCCCTGGCATTTCAGGCAAATAGTGGTCTCCTTGTTATTCGCCTCATCGTGAGTGCAGGGAATAGACTAGAGGTGAAGAGCAGAGAAGGGTTGAGTTGGAAGGGACCTGCAGCGATCCTTCCGGACTCTCTAGCTGAGGTGAAGACGACTAGCAGGAGCAAGACAAAGGCTGAGAGGGCTGCCGTCACTTTCCGGAAAGGTATTGAGGGTGAAGGCCAAGGGAGGAGCAAAGCTCTTGAGTGCAAGGAAAAAGATGGTCAAGAAGAGAAAAGGATTTGGGACTTCTTTCCCAGCAGAAGACCTCACCAGAAGCAGGGGAGTAGCAAATGTCCCTTGGTGCATGGGTCAGGAACGGCGAGGCCATCCTGCACGTGCTCTCCGTCTCTGCCCAGTTCACGCTGAGGGAACCAAAAGCCTTGCTTTCACCTCTGGCATGCCCACAACCAAAGGAATGTAGATGGGACAAACAGCCTTCACGACGTAGTCTGAATGTCCAGATGTATTTAGCGGGACGCCCAGCAGCTGTGCCCAGGGCATGGCCAGCAAGGGCAGGGACAGCCCCCTGAGCCTCCTGGGCCCGGGGACTGCCTCGGGGCCAGCAGCCCAAAGGCCTTCCTGCGAAGGATGCTGGGCGGAGGGCCGGCGGGCGGGGCCGCGCAGGGGGTGCCCCGTCACCCCCGTGTCACAGTGCCAGCACCCGGCAACGCAGCAGTCACCATGCCCTGGGGCAGCATAAAAGGGAGCACGCTCCCGCGTGGCGCTGCCATAGCTGGCCTGGGGGCAGCGCCAAGACGGGCGAGAGGAAGTCCTTGAGGAGGCGGTGGAATTACTTGTCGAGGGCTGAGGGAGGAAGGCCGGAGGAGGCTCGACGAGGCTGCTGGAGACGAGAAGAACCCCCAACAGCTGGAGGTTCGCGAGGCTGGCTGGCCTTTTCAGCTGGCTAGCAGTGGCAAGAGCAAGGGAATGCCTTCTTGAGGAGCACTGCAGAGCTCGCCACCCTCATCCCCTGCGGAGCCAGTGTCAGCAGCCGTGAGGAATGGGATGCAGAGATGTTGGCGGGGGTGCCGGTGCTTTGGAGCAGCCACTGGTGCCTTGCCAGGCGCCGGAAGGATCGTTGTCCCCCAGATGGATCAGGCCGGGGGCGTTTTGCCCCTCTGGGAAGGCCCTGAGGTGGCAGCAGGTGGAGGGAGAACCAGGGTTGGGCATCTCCTGGGAGGCGTGAGCAGCCTGCGGGCCGAGGAGGCAGGTCTTGCTCACGTGCTCAGGGAACAGCCCATCGCCGGCGACGCTGGGGTCAGGAAGGAATTTTCCCCTGGGGCAGATTGGCTCTGGTGCCCGGGGGTTTTTTGCCTTCCTGTGCAGCATTGAGCATGAGCACTTGTCAGGGCTCCTCTGGGCCATTTTGGCTGGGTTACTGCCTGCTGCTCCTGCTCGACGAAGGTGGCCCTCGTGCCCCGCATGTGGGGGGAGGACGCTTTCTAGACTCCCAGGGCGGACGCCCAGGGAGGCCCCCAGGGCTTGCTTCTTCTCCTCCGTAGCATTGAGCACGGCCCCTTGCCAGGGCTCCTCTGGGCCCTTTGGGCTCAGTTCTTGCCCGCTGCTCTTGCACCTGCGAGGCGCCACCCGTGCCCTGGCGCTCCCTGGCTCTTTTGCCCGTTGCAGGTTTGGAGCAGGAGCGAGCTCTGCTCTTCCCTTGGCTCCGTTTCCCGAGGTGGTGTTGCTTGTGCAAAACAGCCTGTGCTTGGAAGGGCTGCAGGCTTGCTGCAGCATGCGGAGCTGCCGCTTTTCAGCTCTCCCTGCATGCGATCCAAGCGCAGGGCAGGCAGGAGAGCGCTTTTCAGGCCTCCCTGGCCAAGAAGCACAGCGGAGCAAGTTTTGGAAGGCAAAAGGGGTGCTTGTCATCGACACGTGTCCTACTTGTGAAAAGTAGTACCCCAGGGCACCACACCCCTCTTCTTCTACTCTTCGGTGTGTGGTCGGTACCCATCCTCCTTCTTCAAGTTCTTCTGCACTGTTGAGAAACGAGGGACTGCTTGGCCTGTCTTCCTGCTGCTCCTTTCTGCGGCTTTCCTTTGCCAGACTGCAAGGGATGCTTTTTCAAACTAAACTGAAGAACAAACACAGCAGCCTGCTCCTGGCTGCCCATGCGCATTGTGTTAATGCTTGTCAGCATTGGCTCTGAAAGAGATCCAGCAAAATAGCCTAAAAGAGCCTAAACCAAAAGAAGATCAAATAAAGTGATAAAATAATAAAATAACAAAACCAAATAAAAACGCGTAAAGCAAGGTAAAATAAAATAAGATAAACCAACATAAAATAAAAGAATAAGCAATGAACCCAAAGAAAATATAATAAAATCCAATACAATAACGTAACATGAAAGAAACGAAACTAAACTAACATAAACCACCAGAACAAGACAGAAAATAAAAGAAAGTAAAATCCAATGAAATGAAATCCTGTTTCTACTTGTATCCTTTTTGGTTTGTGTCCTCGAAAGTGTTTCTGGAGCTGTAAAGCCCCTGGCATTTCAGGCAAATAGTGGTCTCCTTGTTATTCGCCTCATCGTGAGTGCAGGGAATAGACTAGAGGTGAAGAGCAGAGAAGGGTTGAGTTGGAAGGGACCTGCAGCGATCCTTCCGGACTCTCTAGCTGAGGTGAAGACGACTAGCAGGAGCAAGACAAAGGCTGAGAGGGCTGCCGTCACTTTCCGGAAAGGTATTGAGGGTGAAGGCCAAGGGAGGAGCAAAGCTCTTGAGTGCAAGGAAAAAGATGGTCAAGAAGAGAAAAGGATTTGGGACTTCTTTCCCAGCAGAAGACCTCACCAGAAGCAGGGGAGTAGCAAATGTCCCTTGGTGCATGGGTCAGGAACGGCGAGGCCATCCTGCACGTGCTCTCCGTCTCTGCCCAGTTCACGCCGAGGGAACCAAAAGCCTTGCTTTCACCTCTGGCATGCCCACAACCAAAGGAATGTAGATGGGACAAACAGCCTTCACGACGTAGTCTGAATGTCCAGATGTATTTAGCGGGACGCCCAGCAGCTGTGCCCAGGGCATGGCCAGCAAGGGCAGGGACAGCCCCCTGAGCCTCCTGGGCCCGGGGACTGCCTCGGGGCCAGCAGCCCAAAGGCCTTCCTGCGAAGGATGCTGGGCGGAGGGCCGGCGGGCGGGGCCGCGCAGGGGGTGCCCCGTCACCCCCGTGTCACAGTGCCAGCACCCGGCAACGCAGCAGTCACCATGCCCCGGGGCAGCATAAAAGGGAGCACGCTCCCGCGTGGCGCTGCCATAGCTGGCCTGGGGGCAGCGCCAAGACGGGCGAGAGGAAGTCCTTGAGGAGGCGGTGGAATTACTTGTCGAGGGCTGAGGGAGGAAGGCCGGAGGAGGCTCGACGAGGCTGCTGGAGACGAGAAGAACCCCCAACAGCTGGAGGTTCGCGAGGCTGGCTGGCCTTTTCAGCTGGCTAGCAGTGGCAAGAGCAAGGGAATGCCTTCTTGAGGAGCACTGCAGAGCTCGCCACCCTCATCCCCTGCGGAGCCAGTGTCAGCAGCCGTGAGGAATGGGATGCAGAGATGTTGGCGGGGGTGCCGGTGCTTTGGAGCAGCCACTGGTGCCTTGCCAGGCGCCGGAAGGATCGTTGTCCCCCAGATGGATCAGGCCGGGGGCGTTTTGCCCCTCTGGGAAGGCCCTGAGGTGGCAGCAGGTGGAGGGAGAACCGGGGTTGGGCATCTCCTGGGAGGCGTGAGCAGCCTGCGGGCCGAGGAGGCAGGTCTTGCTCACGTGCTCAGGGAACAGCCCATCGCCGGCGACGCTGGGGTCAGGAAGGAATTTTCCCCTGGGGCAGATTGGCTCTGGTGCCCGGGGGTTTTTTGCCTTCCTGTGCAGCATTGAGCATGAGCACTTGTCAGGGCTCCTCTGGGCCATTTTGGCTGGGTTACTGCCTGCTGCTCCTGCTCGACGAAGGTGGCCCTCGTGCCCCGCATGTGGGGGGAGGACGCTTTCTAGACTCCCAGGGCGGACGCCCAGGGAGGCCCCCAGGGCTTGCTTCTTCTCCTCCGTAGCATTGAGCCCGGCCCCTTGCCAGGGCTCCTCTGGGCCCTTTGGGCTCAGTTCTTGCCCGCTGCTCTTGCACCTGCGAGGCGCCACCCGTGCCCTGGCGCTCCCTGGCTCTTTTGCCCGTTGCAGGTTTGGAGCAGGAGCGAGCTCTGCTCTTCCCTTGGCTCCGTTTCCCGAGGTGGTGTTGCTTGTGCAAAACAGCCTGTGCTTGGAAGGGCTGCAGGCTTGCTGCAGCATGCGGAGCTGCCGCTTTTCAGCTCTCCCTGCATGCGATCCAAGCGCAGGGCAGGCAGGAGAGCGCTTTTCAGGCCTCCCTGGCCAAGAAGCACAGCGGAGCAAGTTTTGGAAGGCAAAAGGGGTGCTTGTCATCGACACGTGTCCTACTTGTGAAAAGTAGTACCCCAGGGCACCACACCCCTCTTCTTCTACTCTTCGGTGTGTGGTCGGTACCCATCCTCCTTCTTCAAGTTCTTCTGCACTGTTGAGAAACGAGGGACTGCTTGGCCTGTCTTCCTGCTGCTCCTTTCTGCGGCTTTCCTTTGCCAGACTGCAAGGGATGCTTTTTCAAACTAAACTGAAGAACAAACACAGCAGCCTGCTCCTGGCTGCCCATGCGCATTGTGTTAATGCTTGTCAGCATTGGCTCTGAAAGAGATCCAGCAAAATAGCCTAAAAGAGCCTAAACCAAAAGAAGATCAAATAAAGTGATAAAATAATAAAATAACAAAACCAAATAAAAACGCGTAAAGCAAGGTAAAATAAAATAAGATAAGCCAACATAAAATAAAAGAATAAGCAATGAACCCAAAGAAAATATAATAAAATCCAATACAATAACGTAACATGAAAGAAACGAAACTAAACTAACATAAACCACCAGAACAAGACAGAAAATAAAAGAAAGTAAAATCCAATGAAATGAAATCCTGTTTCTACTTGTATCCTTTTTGATTTGTGTCCTCGAAAGTGTTTCTGGAGCTGTAAAGCCCCTGGCATTTCAGGCAAATAGTGGTCTCCTTGTTATTCGCCTCATCGTGAGTGCAGGGAATAGACTAGAGGTGAAGAGCAGAGAAGGGTTGAGTTGGAAGGGACCTGCAGCGATCCTTCCGGACTCTCTAGCTGAGGTGAAGACGACTAGCAGGAGCAAGACAAAGGCTGAGAGGGCTGCCGTCACTTTCCGGAAAGGTATTGAGGGTGAAGGCCAAGGGAGGAGCAAAGCTCTTGAGTGCAAGGAAAAAGATGGTCAAGAAGAGAAAAGGATTTGGGACTTCTTTCCCAGCAGAAGACCTCACCAGAAGCAGGGGAGTAGCAAATGTCCCTTGGTGCATGGGTCAGGAACGGCGAGGCCATCCTGCACGTGCTCTCCGTCTCTGCCCAGTTCACGCCGAGGGAACCAAAAGCCTTGCTTTCACCTCTGGCATGCCCACAACCAAAGGAATGTAGATGGGACAAACAGCCTTCACGACGTAGTCTGAATGTCCAGATGTATTTAGCGGGACGCCCAGCAGCTGTGCCCAGGGCATGGCCAGCAAGGGCAGGGACAGCCCCCTGAGCCTCCTGGGCCCGGGGACTGCCTCGGGGCCAGCAGCCCCAAGGCCTTCCTGCGAAGGATGCTGGGCGGAGGGCCGGCGGGCGGGGCCGCGCAGGGGGTGCCCCATCACCCCCGTGTCACAGTGCCAGCACCCGGCAACGCAGCAGTCACCATGCCCTGGGGCAGCATAAAAGGGAGCACGCTCCCGCGTGGCGCTGCCATAGCTGGCCTGGGGGCAGCGCCAAGACGGGCGAGAGGAAGTCCTTGAGGAGGCGGTGGAATTACTTGTCGAGGGCTGAGGGAGGAAGGCCGGAGGAGGCTCGACGAGGCTGCTGGAGACGAGAAGAACCCCCAACAGCTGGAGGTTCGCGAGGCTGGCTGGCCTTTTCAGCTGGCTAGCAGTGGCAAGAGCAAGGGAATGCCTTCTTGAGGAGCACTGCAGAGCTCGCCACCCTCATCCCCTGCGGAGCCAGTGTCAGCAGCCGTGAGGAATGGGATGCAGAGATGTTGGCGGGGGTGCCGGTGCTTTGGAGCAGCCACTGGTGCCTTGCCAGGCGCCGGAAGGATCGTTGTCCCCCAGATGGATCAGGCCGGGGGCGTTTTGCCCCTCTGGGAAGGCCCTGAGGTGGCAGCAGGTGGAGGGAGAACCAGGGTTGGGCATCTCCTGGGAGGCGTGAGCAGCCTGCGGGCCGAGGAGGCAGGTCTTGCTCACGTGCTCAGGGAACAGCCCATCGCCGGCGACGCTGGGGTCAGGAAGGAATTTTCCCCTGGGGCAGATTGGCTCTGGTGCCCGGGGGTTTTTTGCCTTCCTGTGCAGCATTGAGCATGAGCACTTGTCAGGGCTCCTCTGGGCCATTTTGGCTGGGTTACTGCCTGCTGCTCCTGCTCGACGAAGGTGGCCCTCGTGCCCCGCATGTGGGGGGAGGACGCTTTCTAGACTCCCAGGGCGGACGCCCAGGGAGGCCCCCAGGGCTTGCTTCTTCTCCTCCGTAGCATTGAGCACGGCCCCTTGCCAGGGCTCCTCTGGGCCCTTTGGGCTCAGTTCTTGCCCGCTGCTCTTGTACCTGCGAGGCGCCACCCGTGCCCTGGCGCTCCCTGGCTCTTTTGCCCGTTGCAGGTTTGGAGCAGGAGCGAGCTCTGCTCTTCCCTTGGCTCCGTTTCCCGAGGTGGTGTTGCTTGTGCAAAACAGCCTGTGCTTGGAAGGGCTGCAGGCTTGCTGCAGCATGCGGAGCTGCCGCTTTTCAGCTCTCCCTGCATGCGATCCAAGCGCAGGGCAGGCAGGAGAGCGCTTTTCAGGCCTCCCTGGCCAAGAAGCACAGCGGAGCAAGTTTTGGAAGGCAAAAGGGGTGCTTGTCATCGACACGTGTCCTACTTGTGAAAAGTAGTACCCCAGGGCACCACACCCCTCTTCTTCTACTCTTCGGTGTGTGGTCGGTACCCATCCTCCTTCTTCAAGTTCTTCTGCACTGTTGAGAAACGAGGGACTGCTTGGCCTGTCTTCCTGCTGCTCCTTTCTGCGGCTTTCTTTGCCAGACTGCAAGGGATGCTTTTTCAAACTAAACTGAAGAACAAACACAGCAGCCTGCTCCTGGCTGCCCATGCGCATTGTGTTAATGCTTGCGAGCATTGGCTCTGAAAGAGATCCAGCAAAATAGCCTAAAAGAGCCTAAACCAAAAGAAGATCAAATAAAGTGATAAAATAATAAAATAACAAAACCAAATAAAAACGCGTAAAGCAAGGTAAAATAAAATAAGATAAACCAACATAAAATAAAAGAATAAGCAATGAACCCAAAGAAAATATAATAAAATCCAATACAATAACGTAACATGAAAGAAACGAAACTAAACTAACATAAACCACCAGAACAAGACAGAAAATAAAAGAAAGTAAAATCCAATGAAATGAAATCCTGTTTCTACTTGTATCCTTTTTGGTTTGTGTCCTCGAAAGTGTTTCTGGAGCTGTAAAGCCCCTGGCATTTCAGGCAAATAGTGGTCTCCTTGTTATTCGCCTCATCGTGAGTGCAGGGAATAGACTAGAGGTGAAGAGCAGAGAAGGGTTGAGTTGGAAGGGACCTGCAGCGATCCTTCCGGACTCTCTAGCTGAGGTGAAGACGACTAGCAGGAGCAAGACAAAGGCTGAGAGGGCTGCCGTCACTTTCCGGAAAGGTATTGAGGGTGAAGGCCAAGGGAGGAGCAAAGCTCTTGAGTGCAAGGAAAAAGATGGTCAAGAAGAGAAAAGGATTTGGGACTTCTTTCCCAGCAGAAGACCTCACCAGAAGCAGGGGAGTAGCAAATGTCCCTTGGTGCATGGGTCAGGAACGGCGAGGCCATCCTGCACGTGCTCTCCGTCTCTGCCCAGTTCACGCCGAGGGAACCAAAAGCCTTGCTTTCACCTCTGGCATGCCCACAACCAAAGGAATGTAGATGGGACAAACAGCCTTCACGACGTAGTCTGAATGTCCAGATGTATTTAGCGGGACGCCCAGCAGCTGTGCCCAGGGCATGGCCAGCAAGGGCAGGGACAGCCCCCTGAGCCTCCTGGGCCCGGGGACTGCCTCGGGGCCAGCAGCCCAAAGGCCTTCCTGCGAAGGATGCTGGGCGGAGGGCCGGCGGGCGGGGCCGCGCAGGGGGTGCCCCGTCACCCCCGTGTCACAGTGCCAGCACCCGGCAACGCAGCAGTCACCATGCCCTGGGGCAGCATAAAAGGGAGCACGCTCCCGCGTGGCGCTGCCATAGCTGGCCTGGGGGCAGCGCCAAGACGGGCGAGAGGAAGTCCTTGAGGAGGCGGTGGAATTACTTGTCGAGGGCTGAGGGAGGAAGGCCGGAGGAGGCTCGACGAGGCTGCTGGAGACGAGAAGAACCCCCAACAGCTGGAGGTTCGCGAGGCTGGCTGGCCTTTTCAGCTGGCTAGCAGTGGCAAGAGCAAGGGAATGCCTTCTTGAGGAGCACTGCAGAGCTCGCCACCCTCATCCCCTGCGGAGCCAGTGTCAGCAGCCGTGAGGAATGGGATGCAGAGATGTTGGCGGGGGTGCCGGTGCTTTGGAGCAGCCACTGGTGCCTTGCCAGGCGCCGGAAGGATCGTTGTCCCCCAGATGGATCAGGCCGGGGGCGTTTTGCCCCTCTGGGAAGGCCCTGAGGTGGCAGCAGGTGGAGGGAGAACCAGGGTTGGGCATCTCCTGGGAGGCGTGAGCAGCCTGCGGGCCGAGGAGGCAGGTCTTGCTCACGTGCTCAGGGAACAGCCCATCGCCGGCGACGCTGGGGTCAGGAAGGAATTTTCCCCTGGGGCAGATTGGCTCTGGTGCCCGGGGGTTTTTTGCCTTCCTGTGCAGCATTGAGCATGAGCACTTGTCAGGGCTCCTCTGGGCCATTTTGGCTGGGTTACTGCCTGCTGCTCCTGCTCGACGAAGGTGGCCCTCGTGCCCCGCATGTGGGGGGAGGACGCTTTCTAGACTCCCAGGGCGGACGCCCAGGGAGGCCCCCAGGGCTTGCTTCTTCTCCTCCGTAGCATTGAGCACGGCCCCTTGCCAGGGCTCCTCTGGGCCCTTTGGGCTCAGTTCTTGCCCGCTGCTCTTGCACCTGTGAGGCGCCACCCGTGCCCTGGCGCTCCCTGGCTCTTTTGCCCGTTGCAGGTTTGGAGCAGGAGCGAGCTCTGCTCTTCCCTTGGCTCCGTTTCCCGAGGTGGTGTTGCTTGTGCAAAACAGCCTGTGCTTGGAAGGGCTGCAGGCTTGCTGCAGCATGCGGAGCTGCCGCTTTTCAGCTCTCCCTGCATGCGATCCAAGCGCAGGGCAGGCAGGAGAGCGCTTTTCAGGCCTCCCTGGCCAAGAAGCACAGCGGAGCAAGTTTTGGAAGGCAAAAGGGGTGCTTGTCATCGACACGTGTCCTACTTGTGAAAAGTAGTACCCCAGGGCACCACACCCCTCTTCTTCTACTCTTCGGTGTGTGGTCGGTACCCATCCTCCTTCTTCAAGTTCTTCTGCACTGTTGAGAAACGAGGGACTGCTTGGCCTGTCTTCCTGCTGCTCCTTTCTGCGGCTTTCCTTTGCCAGACTGCAAGGGATGCTTTTTCAAACTAAACTGAAGAACAAACACAGCAGCCTGCTCCTGGCTGCCCATGCGCATTGTGTTAATGCTTGTCAGCATTGGCTCTGAAAGAGATCCAGCAAAATAGCCTAAAAGAGCCTAAACCAAAAGAAGATCAAATAAAGTGATAAAATAATAAAATAACAAAACCAAATAAAAACGCGTAAAGCAAGGTAAAATAAAATAAGATAAACCAACATAAAATAAAAGAATAAGCAATGAACCCAAAGAAAATATAATAAAATCCAATACAATAACGTAACATGAAAGAAACGAAACTAAACTAACATAAACCACCAGAACAAGACAGAAAATAAAAGAAAGTAAAATCCAATGAAATGAAATCCTGTTTCTACTTGTATCCTTTTTGGTTTGTGTCCTCGAAAGTGTTTCTGGAGCTGTAAAGCCCCTGGCATTTCAGGCAAATAGTGGTCTCCTTGTTATTCGCCTCATCGTGAGTGCAGGGAATAGACTAGAGGTGAAGAGCAGAGAAGGGCTGAGTTGGAAGGGACCTGCAGCGATCCTTCCGGACTCTCTAGCTGAGGTGAAGACGACTAGCAGGAGCAAGACAAAGGCTGAGAGGGCTGCCGTCACTTTCCGGAAAGGTATTGAGGGTGAAGGCCAAGGGAGGAGCAAAGCTCTTGAGTGCAAGGAAAAAGATGGTCAAGAAGAGAAAAGGATTTGGGACTTCTTTCCCAGCAGAAGACCTCACCAGAAGCAGGGGAGTAGCAAATGTCCCTTGGTGCATGGGTCAGGAACGGCGAGGCCATCCTGCACGTGCTCTCCGTCTCTGCCCAGTTCACGCCGAGGGAACCAAAAGCCTTGCTTTCACCTCTGGCATGCCCACAACCAAAGGAATGTAGATGGGACAAACAGCCTTCACGACGTAGTCTGAATGTCCAGATGTATTTAGCGGGACGCCCAGCAGCTGTGCCCAGGGCATGGCCAGCAAGGGCAGGGACAGCCCCCTGAGCCTCCTGGGCCCGGGGACTGCCTCGGGGCCAGCAGCCCAAAGGCCTTCCTGCGAAGGATGCTGGGCGGAGGGCCGGCGGGCGGGGCCGCGCAGGGGGTGCCCCGTCACCCCCGTGTCACAGTGCCAGCACCCGGCAACGCAGCAGTCACCATGCCCTGGGGCAGCATAAAAGGGAGCACGCTCCCGCGTCGCGCTGCCATAGCTGGCCTGGGGGCAGCGCCAAGACGTGCGAGAGGAAGTCCTTGAGGAGGCGGTGGAATTACTTGTCGAGGGCTGAGGGAGGAAGGCCGGAGGAGGCTCGACGAGGCTGCTGGAGACGAGAAGAACCCCCAACAGCTGGAGGTTCGCGAGGCTGGCTGGCCTTTTCAGCTGGCTAGCAGTGGCAAGAGCAAGGGAATGCCTTCTTGAGGAGCACTGCAGAGCTCGCCACCCTCATCCCCTGCGGAGCCAGTGTCAGCAGCCGTGAGGAATGGGATGCAGAGATGTTGGCGGGGGTGCCGGTGCTTTGGAGCAGCCACTGGTGCCTTGCCAGGCGCCGGAAGGATCGTTGTCCCCCAGATGGATCAGGCCGGGGGCGTTTTGCCCCTCTGGGAAGGCCCTGAGGTGGCAGCAGGTGGAGGGAGAACCAGGGTTGGGCATCTCCTGGGAGGCGTGAGCAGCCTGCGGGCCGAGGAGGCAGGTCTTGCTCACGTGCTCAGGGAACAGCCCATCGCCGGCGACGCTGGGGTCAGGAAGGAATTTTCCCCTGGGGCAGATTGGCTCTGGTGCCCGGGGGTTTTTTGCCTTCCTGTGCAGCATTGAGCATGAGCACTTGTCAGGGCTCCTCTGGGCCATTTTGGCTGGGTTACTGCCTGCTGCTCCTGCTCGACGAAGGTGGCCCTCGTGCCCCGCATGTGGGGGGAGGACGCTTTCTAGACTCCCAGGGCGGACGCCCAGGGAGGCCCCCAGGGCTTGCTTCTTCTCCTCCGTAGCATTGAGCACGGCCCCTTGCCAGGGCTCCTCTGGGCCCTTTGGGCTCAGTTCTTGCCCGCTGCTCTTGCACCTGCGAGGCGCCACCCGTGCCCTGGCGCTCCCTGGCTCTTTTGCCCGTTGCAGGTTTGGAGCAGGAGCGAGCTCTGCTCTTCCCTTGGCTCCGTTTCCCGAGGTGGTGTTGCTTGTGCAAAACAGCCTGTGCTTGGAAGGGCTGCAGGCTTGCTGCAGCATGCGGAGCTGCCGCTTTTCAGCTCTCCCTGCATGCGATCCAAGCGCAGGGCAGGCAGGAGAGCGCTTTTCAGGCCTCCCTGGCCAAGAAGCACAGCGGAGCAAGTTTTGGAAGGCAAAAGGGGTGCTTGTCATCGACACGTGTCCTACTTGTGAAAAGTAGTACCCCAGGGCACCACACCCCTCTTCTTCTACTCTTCGGTGTGTGGTCGGTACCCATCCTCCTTCTTCAAGTTCTTCTGCACTGTTGAGAAACGAGGGACTGCTTGGCCTGTCTTCCTGCTGCTCCTTTCTGCGGCTTTCCTTTGCCAGACTGCAAGGGATGCTTTTTCAAACTAAACTGAAGAACAAACACAGCAGCCTGCTCCTGGCTGCCCATGCGCATTGTGTTAATGCTTGTCAGCATTGGCTCTGAAAGAGATCCAGCAAAATAGCCTAAAAGAGCCTAAACCAAAAGAAGATCAAATAAAGTGATAAAATAATAAAATAACAAAACCAAATAAAAACGCGTAAAGCAAGGTAAAATAAAATAAGATAAGCCAACATAAAATAAAAGAATAAGCAATGAACCCAAAGAAAATATAATAAAATCCAATACAATAACGTAACATGAAAGAAACGAAACTAAACTAACATAAACCACCAGAACAAGACAGAAAATAAAAGAAAGTAAAATCCAATGAAATGAAATCCTGTTTCTACTTGTATCCTTTTTGGTTTGTGTCCTCGAAAGTGTTTCTGGAGCTGTAAAGCCCCTGGCATTTCAGGCAAATAGTGGTCTCCTTGTTATTCGCCTCATCGTGAGTGCAGGGAATAGACTAGAGGTGAAGAGCAGAGAAGGGCTGAGTTGGAAGGGACCTGCAGCGATCCTTCCGGACTCTCTAGCTGAGGTGAAGACGACTAGCAGGAGCAAGACAAAGGCTGAGAGGGCTGCTGTCACTTTCCGGAAAGGTATTGAGGGTGAAGGCCAAGGGAGGAGCAAAGCTCTTGAGTGCAAGGAAAAAGATGGTCAAGAAGAGAAAAGGATTTGGGACTTCTTTCCCAGCAGAAGACCTCACCAGAAGCAGGGGAGTAGCAAATGTCCCTTGGTGCATGGGTCAGGAACGGCGAGGCCATCCTGCACGTGCTCTCCGTCTCTGCCCAGTTCACGCCGAGGGAACCAAAAGCCTTGCTTTCACCTCTGGCATGCCCACAACCAAAGGAATGTAGATGGGACAAACAGCCTTCACGACGTAGTCTGAATGTCCAGATGTATTTAGCGGGACGCCCAGCAGCTGTGCCCAGGGCATGGCCAGCAAGGGCAGGGACAGCCCCCTGAGCCTCCTGGGCCCAGGGACTGCCTCGGGGCCAGCAGCCCAAAGGCCTTCCTGCGAAGGATGCTGGGCGGAGGGCCGGCGGGCGGGGCCGCGCAGGGGGTGCCCCGTCACCCCCGTGTCACAGTGCCAGCACCCGGCAACGCAGCAGTCACCATGCCCCGGGGCAGCATAAAAGGGAGCACGCTCCCGCGTGGCGCTGCCATAGCTGGCCTGGGGGCAGCGCCAAGACGGGCGAGAGGAAGTCCTTGAGGAGGCGGTGGAATTACTTGTCGAGGGCTGAGGGAGGAAGGCCGGAGGAGGCTCGACGAGGCTGCTGGAGACGAGAAGAACCCCCAACAGCTGGAGGTTCGCGAGGCTGGCTGGCCTTTTCAGCTGGCTAGCAGTGGCAAGAGCAAGGGAATGCCTTCTTGAGGAGCACTGCAGAGCTCGCCACCCTCATCCCCTGCGGAGCCAGTGTCAGCAGCCGTGAGGAATGGGATGCAGAGATGTTGGCGGGGGTGCCGGTGCTTTGGAGCAGCCACTGGTGCCTTGCCAGGCGCCGGAAGGATCGTTGTCCCCCAGATGGATCAGGCCGGGGGCGTTTTGCCCCTCTGGGAAGGCCCTGAGGTGGCAGCAGGTGGAGGGAGAACCGGGGTTGGGCATCTCCTGGGAGGCGTGAGCAGCCTGCGGGCCGAGGAGGCAGGTCTTGCTCACGTGCTCAGGGAACAGCCCATCGCCGGCGACGCTGGGGTCAGGAAGGAATTTTCCCCTGGGGCAGATTGGCTCTGGTGCCCGGGGGTTTTTTGCCTTCCTGTGCAGCATTGAGCATGAGCACTTGTCAGGGCTCCTCTGGGCCATTTTGGCTGGGTTACTGCCTGCTGCTCCTGCTCGACGAAGGTGGCCCTCGTGCCCCGCATGTGGGGGGAGGACGCTTTCTAGACTCCCAGGGCGGACGCCCAGGGAGGCCCCCAGGGCTTGCTTCTTCTCCTCCGTAGCATTGAGCACGGCCCCTTGCCAGGGCTCCTCTGGGCCCTTTGGGCTCAGTTCTTGCCCGCTGCTCTTGCACCTGCGAGGCGCCACCCGTGCCCTGGCGCTCCCTGGCTCTTTTGCCCGTTGCAGGTTTGGAGCAGGAGCGAGCTCTGCTCTTCCCTTGGCTCCGTTTCCCGAGGTGGTGTTGCTTGTGCAAAACAGCCTGTGCTTGGAAGGGCTGCAGGCTTGCTGCAGCATGCGGAGCTGCCGCTTTTCAGCTCTCCCTGCATGCGATCCAAGCGCAGGGCAGGCAGGAGAGCGCTTTTCAGGCCTCCCTGGCCAAGAAGCACAGCGGAGCAAGTTTTGGAAGGCAAAAGGGGTGCTTGTCATCGACACGTGTCCTACTTGTGAAAAGTAGTACCCCAGGGCACCACACCCCTCTTCTTCTACTCTTCGGTGTGTGGTCGGTACCCATCCTCCTTCTTCAAGTTCTTCTGCACTGTTGAGAAACGAGGGACTGCTTGGCCTGTCTTCCTGCTGCTCCTTTCTGCGGCTTTCCTTTGCCAGACTGCAAGGGATGCTTTTTCAAACTAAACTGAAGAACAAACACAGCAGCCTGCTCCTGGCTGCCCATGCGCATTGTGTTAATGCTTGTCAGCATTGGCTCTGAAAGAGATTCAGCAAAATAGCCTAAAAGAGCCTAACCAAAAGAAGATCAAATAAAGTGATAAAATAATAAAATAACAAAACCAAATAAAAACGCGTAAAGCAAGGTAAAATAAAATAAGATAAACCAACATAAAATAAAAGAATAAGCAATGAACCCAAAGAAAATATAATAAAATCCAATACAATAACGTAACATGAAAGAAACGAAACTAAACTAACATAAACCACCAGAACAAGACAGAAAATAAAAGAAAGTAAAATCCAATGAAATGAAATCCTGTTTCTACTTGTATCCTTTTTGGTTTGTGTCCTCGAAAGTGTTTCTGGAGCTGTAAAGCCCCTGGCATTTCAGGCAAATAGTGGTCTCCTTGTTATTCGCCTCATCGTGAGTGCAGGGAATAGACTAGAGGTGAAGAGCAGAGAAGGGTTGAGTTGGAAGGGACCTGCAGCGATCCTTCCGGACTCTCTAGCTGAGGTGAAGACGACTAGCAGGAGCAAGACAAAGGCTGAGAGGGCTGCCGTCACTTTCCGGAAAGGTATTGAGGGTGAAGGCCAAGGGAGGAGCAAAGCTCTTGAGTGCAAGGAAAAAGATGGTCAAGAAGAGAAAAGGATTTGGGACTTCTTTCCCAGCAGAAGACCTCACCAGAAGCAGGGGAGTAGCAAATGTCCCTTGGTGCATGGGTCAGGAACGGCGAGGCCATCCTGCACGTGCTCTCCGTCTCTGCCCAGTTCACGCCGAGGGAACCAAAAGCCTTGCTTTCACCTCTGGCATGCCCACAACCA
This sequence comes from Platalea leucorodia, assembly GCF_965183815.1. NCBI lineage: Eukaryota > Metazoa > Chordata > Aves > Pelecaniformes > Threskiornithidae > Platalea > Platalea leucorodia. The sequence goes on from NW_028121319.1 coordinate 92,305, forward strand.
AAGGAATGTAGATGGGACAAACAGCCTTCACGACGTAGTCTGAATGTCCAGATGTATTTAGCGGGACGCCCAGCAGCTGTGCCCAGGGCATGGCCAGCAAGGGCAGGGACAGCCCCCTGAGCCTCCTGGGCCCGGGGACTGCCTCGGGGCCAGCAGCCCCAAGGCCTTCCTGCGAAGGATGCTGGGCGGAGGGCCGGCGGGCGGGGCCGCGCAGGGGGTGCCCCGTCACCCCCGTGTCACAGTGCCAGCACCCGGCAACGCAGCAGTCACCATGCCCCGGGGCAGCATAAAAGGGAGCACGCTCCCGCGTGGCGCTGCCATAGCTGGCCTGGGGGCAGCGCCAAGACGGGCGAGAGGAAGTCCTTGAGGAGGCGGTGGAATTACTTGTCGAGGGCTGAGGGAGGATGGCCGGAGGAGGCTCGACGAGGCTGCTGGAGACGAGAAGAACCCCCAACAGCTGGAGGTTCGCGAGGCTGGCTGGCCTTTTCAGCTGGCTAGCAGTGGCAAGAGCAAGGGAATGCCTTCTTGAGGAGCACTGCAGAGCTCGCCACCCTCATCCCCTGCGGAGCCAGTGTCAGCAGCCGTGAGGAATGGGATGCAGAGATGTTGGCGGGGGTGCCGGTGCTTTGGAGCAGCCACTGGTGCCTTGCCAGGCGCCGGAAGGATCGTTGTCCCCCAGATGGATCAGGCCGGGGGCGTTTTGCCCCTCTGGGAAGGCCCTGAGGTGGCAGCAGGTGGAGGGAGAACCGGGGTTGGGCATCTCCTGGGAGGCGTGAGCAGCCTGCGGGCCGAGGAGGCAGGTCTTGCTCACGTGCTCAGGGAACAGCCCATCGCCGGCGACGCTGGGGTCAGGAAGGAATTTTCCCCTGGGGCAGATTGGCTCTGGTGCCCGGGGGTTTTTTGCCTTCCTGTGCAGCATTGAGCATGAGCACTTGTCAGGGCTCCTCTGGGCCATTTTGGCTGGGTTACTGCCTGCTGCTCCTGCTCGACGAAGGTGGCCCTCGTGCCCCGCATGTGGGGGGAGGACGCTTTCTAGACTCCCAGGGCGGACGCCCAGGGAGGCCCCCAGGGCTTGCTTCTTCTCCTCCGTAGCATTGAGCACGGCCCCTTGCCAGGGCTCCTCTGGGCCCTTTGGGCTCAGTTCTTGCCCGCTGCTCTTGCACCTGCGAGGCGCCACCCGTGCCCTGGCGCTCCCTGGCTCTTTTGCCCGTTGCAGGTTTGGAGCAGGAGCGAGCTCTGCTCTTCCCTTGGCTCCGTTTCCCGAGGTGGTGTTGCTTGTGCAAAACAGCCTGTGCTTGGAAGGGCTGCAGGCTTGCTGCAGCATGCGGAGCTGCCGCTTTTCAGCTCTCCCTGCATGCGATCCAAGCGCAGGGCAGGCAGGAGAGCGCTTTTCAGGCCTCCCTGGCCAAGAAGCACAGCGGAGCAAGTTTTGGAAGGCAAAAGGGGTGCTTGTCATCGACACGTGTCCTACTTGTGAAAAGTAGTACCCCAGGGCACCACACCCCTCTTCTTCTACTCTTCGGTGTGTGGTCGGTACCCATCCTCCTTCTTCAAGTTCTTCTGCACTGTTGAGAAACGAGGGACTGCTTGGCCTGTCTTCCTGCTGCTCCTTTCTGCGGCTTTCCTTTGCCAGACTGCAAGGGATGCTTTTTCAAACTAAACTGAAGAACACAGCAGCCTGCTCCTGGCTGCCCATGCGCATTGTGTTAATGCTTGCGAGCATTGGCTCTGAAAGAGATCCAGCAAAATAGCCTAAAAGAGCCTAAACCAAAAGAAGATCAAATAAAGTGATAAAATAATAAAATAACAAAACCAAATAAAAACGCGTAAAGCAAGGTAAAATAAAATAAGATAAGCCAACATAAAATAAAAGAATAAGCAATGAACCCAAAGAAAATATAATAAAATCCAATACAATAACGTAACATGAAAGAAACGAAACTAAACTAACATAAACCACCAGAACAAGACAGAAAATAAAAGAAAGTAAAATCCAATGAAATGAAATCCTGTTTCTACTTGTATCCTTTTTGGTTTGTGTCCTCGAAAGTGTTTCTGGAGCTGTAAAGCCCCTGGCATTTCAGGCAAATAGTGGTCTCCTTGTTATTCGCCTCATCGTGAGTGCAGGGAATAGACTAGAGGTGAAGAGCAGAGAAGGGCTGAGTTGGAAGGGACCTGCAGCGATCCTTCCGGACTCTCTAGCTGAGGTGAAGACGACTAGCAGGAGCAAGACAAAGGCTGAGAGGGCTGCCGTCACTTTCCGGAAAGGTATTGAGGGTGAAGGCCAAGGGAGGAGCAAAGCTCTTGAGTGCAAGGAAAAAGATGGTCAAGAAGAGAAAAGGATTTGGGACTTCTTTCCCAGCAGAAGACCTCACCAGAAGCAGGGGAGTAGCAAATGTCCCTTGGTGCATGGGTCAGGAACGGCGAGGCCATCCTGCACGTGCTCTCCGTCTCTGCCCAGTTCACGCCGAGGGAACCAAAAGCCTTGCTTTCACCTCTGGCATGCCCACAACCAAATGAATGTAGATGGGACAAACAGCCTTCACGACGTAGTCTGAATGTCCAGATGTATTTAGCGGGACGCCCAGCAGCTGTGCCCAGGGCATGGCCAGCAAGGGCAGGGACAGCCCCCTGAGCCTCCTGGGCCCAGGGACTGCCTCGGGGCCAGCAGCCCAAAGGCCTTCCTGCGAAGGATGCTGGGCGGAGGGCCGGCGGGCGGGGCCGCGCAGGGGGTGCCCCGTCACCCCCGTGTCACAGTGCCAGCACCCGGCAACGCAGCAGTCACCATGCCCCGGGGCAGCATAAAAGGGAGCACGCTCCCGCGTGGCGCTGCCATAGCTGGCCTGGGGGCAGCGCCAAGACGGGCGAGAGGAAGTCCTTGAGGAGGCGGTGGAATTACTTGTCGAGGGCTGAGGGAGGAAGGCCGGAGGAGGCTCGACGAGGCTGCTGGAGACGAGAAGAACCCCCAACAGCTGGAGGTTCGCGAGGCTGGCTGGCCTTTTCAGCTGGCTAGCAGTGGCAAGAGCAAGGGAATGCCTTCTTGAGGAGCACTGCAGAGCTCGCCACCCTCATCCCCTGCGGAGCCAGTGTCAGCAGCCGTGAGGAATGGGATGCAGAGATGTTGGCGGGGGTGCCGGTGCTTTGGAGCAGCCACTGGTGCCTTGCCAGGCGCCGGAAGGATCGTTGTCCCCCAGATGGATCAGGCCGGGGGCGTTTTGCCCCTCTGGGAAGGCCCTGAGGTGGCAGCAGGTGGAGGGAGAACCAGGGTTGGGCATCTCCTGGGAGGCGTGAGCAGCCTGCGGGCCGAGGAGGCAGGTCTTGCTCACGTGCTCAGGGAACAGCCCATCGCCGGCGACGCTGGGGTCAGGAAGGAATTTTCCCCTGGGGCAGATTGGCTCTGGTGCCCGGGGGTTTTTTGCCTTCCTGTGCAGCATTGAGCATGAGCACTTGTCAGGGCTCCTCTGGGCCATTTTGGCTGGGTTACTGCCTGCTGCTCCTGCTCGACGAAGGTGGCCCTCGTGCCCCGCATGTGGGGGGAGGACGCTTTCTAGACTCCCAGGGCGGACGCCCAGGGAGGCCCCCAGGGCTTGCTTCTTCTCCTCTGTAGCATTGAGCACGGCCCCTTGCCAGGGCTCCTCTGGGCCCTTTGGGCTCAGTTCTTGCCCGCTGCTCTTGTACCTGCGAGGCGCCACCCGTGCCCTGGCGCTCCCTGGCTCTTTTGCCCGTTGCAGGTTTGGAGCAGGAGCGAGCTCTGCTCTTCCCTTGGCTCCGTTTCCCGAGGTGGTGTTGCTTGTGCAAAACAGCCTGTGCTTGGAAGGGCTGCAGGCTTGCTGCAGCATGCGGAGCTGCCGCTTTTCAGCTCTCCCTGCATGCGATCCAAGCGCAGGGCAGGCAGGAGAGCGCTTTTCAGGCCTCCCTGGCCAAGAAGCACAGCGGAGCAAGTTTTGGAAGGCAAAAGGGGTGCTTGTCATCGACACGTGTCCTACTTGTGAAAAGTAGTACCCCAGGGCACCACACCCCTCTTCTTCTACTCTTCGGTGTGTGGTCGGTACCCATCCTCCTTCTTCAAGTTCTTCTGCACTGTTGAGAAACGAGGGACTGCTTGGCCTGTCTTCCTGCTGCTCCTTTCTGCAGCTTTCCTTTGCCAGACTGCAAGGGATGCTTTTTCAAACTAAACTGAAGAACAAACACAGCAGCCTGCTCCTGGCTGCACATGCGCATTGTGTTAATGCTTGTGAGCATTGGCTCTGAAAGAGATTCAGCAAAATAGCCTAAAAGAGCCTAACCAAAAGAAGATCAAATAAAGTGATAAAATAATAAAATAACAAAACCAAATAAAAACGCGTAAAGCAAGGTAAAATAAAATAAGATAAACCAACATAAAATAAAAGAATAAGCAATGAACCCAAAGAAAATATAATAAAATCCAATACAATAACGTAACATGAAAGAAACGAAACTAAACTAACATAAACCACCAGAACAAGACAGAAAATAAAAGAAAGTAAAATCCAATGAAATGAAATCCTGTTTCTACTTGTATCCTTTTTGGTTTGTGTCCTCGAAAGTGTTTCTGGAGCTGTAAAGCCCCTGGCATTTCAGGCAAATAGTGGTCTCCTTGTTATTCGCCTCATCGTGAGTGCAGGGAATAGACTAGAGGTGAAGAGCAGAGAAGGGTTGAGTTGGAAGGGACCTGCAGCGATCCTTCCGGACTCTCTAGCTGAGGTGAAGACGACTAGCAGGAGCAAGACAAAGGCTGAGAGGGCTGCCGTCACTTTCCGGAAAGGTATTGAGGGTGAAGGCCAAGGGAGGAGCAAAGCTCTTGAGTGCAAGGAAAAAGATGGTCAAGAAGAGAAAAGGATTTGGGACTTCTTTCCCAGCAGAAGACCTCACCAGAAGCAGGGGAGTAGCAAATGTCCCTTGGTGCATGGGTCAGGAACGGCGAGGCCATCCTGCACGTGCTCTCCGTCTCTGCCCAGTTCACGCCGAGGGAACCAAAAGCCTTGCTTTCACCTCTGGCATGCCCACAACCAAAGGAATGTAGATGGGACAAACAGCCTTCACGACGTAGTCTGAATGTCCAGATGTATTTAGCGGGACGCCCAGCAGCTGTGCCCAGGGCATGGCCAGCAAGGGCAGGGACAGCCCCCTGAGCCTCCTGGGCCCGGGGACTGCCTCGGGGCCAGCAGCCCCAAGGCCTTCCTGCGAAGGATGCTGGGCGGAGGGCCGGCGGGCGGGGCCGCGCAGGGGGTGCCCCGTCACCCCCGTGTCACAGTGCCAGCACCCGGCAACGCAGCAGTCACCATGCCCCGGGGCAGCATAAAAGGGAGCACGCTCCCGCGTGGCGCTGCCATAGCTGGCCTGGGGGCAGCGCCAAGACGGGCGAGAGGAAGTCCTTGAGGAGGCGGTGGAATTACTTGTCGAGGGCTGAGGGAGGAAGGCCGGAGGAGGCTCGACGAGGCTGCTGGAGACGAGAAGAACCCCCAACAGCTGGAGGTTCGCGAGGCTGGCTGGCCTTTTCAGCTGGCTAGCAGTGGCAAGAGCAAGGGAATGCCTTCTTGAGGAGCACTGCAGAGCTCGCCACCCTCATCCCCTGCGGAGCCAGTGTCAGCAGCCGTGAGGAATGGGATGCAGAGATGTTGGCGGGGGTGCCGGTGCTTTGGAGCAGCCACTGGTGCCTTGCCAGGCGCCGGAAGGATCGTTGTCCCCCAGATGGATCAGGCCGGGGGCGTTTTGCCCCTCTGGGAAGGCCCTGAGGTGGCAGCAGGTGGAGGGAGAACCGGGGTTGGGCATCTCCTGGGAGGCGTGAGCAGCCTGCGGGCCGAGGAGGCAGGTCTTGCTCACGTGCTCAGGGAACAGCCCATCGCCGGCGACGCTGGGGTCAGGAAGGAATTTTCCCCTGGGGCAGATTGGCTCTGGTGCCCGGGGGTTTTTTGCCTTCCTGTGCAGCATTGAGCATGAGCACTTGTCAGGGCTCCTCTGGGCCATTTTGGCTGGGTTACTGCCTGCTGCTCCTGCTCGACGAAGGTGGCCCTCGTGCCCCGCATGTGGGGGGAGGACGCTTTCTAGACTCCCAGGGCGGACGCCCAGGGAGGCCCCCAGGGCTTGCTTCTTCTCCTCCGTAGCATTGAGCACGGCCCCTTGCCAGGGCTCCTCTGGGCCCTTTGGGCTCAGTTCTTGCCCGCTGCTCTTGCACCTGCGAGGCGCCACCCGTGCCCTGGCGCTCCCTGGCTCTTTTGCCCGTTGCAGGTTTGGAGCAGGAGCGAGCTCTGCTCTTCCCTTGGCTCCGTTTCCCGAGGTGGTGTTGCTTGTGCAAAACAGCCTGTGCTTGGAAGGGCTGCAGGCTTGCTGCAGCATGCGGAGCTGCCGCTTTTCAGCTCTCCCTGCATGCGATCCAAGCGCAGGGCAGGCAGGAGAGCGCTTTTCAGGCCTCCCTGGCCAAGAAGCACAGCGGAGCAAGTTTTGGAAGGCAAAAGGGGTGCTTGTCATCGACACGTGTCCTACTTGTGAAAAGTAGTACCCCAGGGCACCACACCCCTCTTCTTCTACTCTTCGGTGTGTGGTCGGTACCCATCCTCCTTCTTCAAGTTCTTCTGCACTGTTGAGAAACGAGGGACTGCTTGGCCTGTCTTCCTGCTGCTCCTTTCTGCGGCTTTCCTTTGCCAGACTGCAAGGGATGCTTTTTCAAACTAAACTGAAGAACACAGCAGCCTGCTCCTGGCTGCCCATGCGCATTGTGTTAATGCTTGCGAGCATTGGCTCTGAAAGAGATCCAGCAAAATAGCCTAAAAGAGCCTAAACCAAAAGAAGATCAAATAAAGTGATAAAATAATAAAATAACAAAACCAAATAAAAACGCGTAAAGCAAGGTAAAATAAAATAAGATAAGCCAACATAAAATAAAAGAATAAGCAATGAACCCAAAGAAAATATAATAAAATCCAATACAATAACGTAACATGAAAGAAACGAAACTAAACTAACATAAACCACCAGAACAAGACAGAAAATAAAAGAAAGTAAAATCCAATGAAATGAAATCCTGTTTCTACTTGTATCCTTTTTGGTTTGTGTCCTCGAAAGTGTTTCTGGAGCTGTAAAGCCCCTGGCATTTCAGGCAAATAGTGGTCTCCTTGTTATTCGCCTCATCGTGAGTGCAGGGAATAGACTAGAGGTGAAGAGCAGAGAAGGGCTGAGTTGGAAGGGACCTGCAGCGATCCTTCCGGACTCTCTAGCTGAGGTGAAGACGACTAGCAGGAGCAAGACAAAGGCTGAGAGGGCTGCCGTCACTTTCCGGAAAGGTATTGAGGGTGAAGGCCAAGGGAGGAGCAAAGCTCTTGAGTGCAAGGAAAAAGATGGTCAAGAAGAGAAAAGGATTTGGGACTTCTTTCCCAGCAGAAGACCTCACCAGAAGCAGGGGAGTAGCAAATGTCCCTTGGTGCATGGGTCAGGAACGGCGAGGCCATCCTGCACGTGCTCTCCGTCTCTGCCCAGTTCACGCCGAGGGAACCAAAAGCCTTGCTTTCACCTCTGGCATGCCCACAACCAAATGAATGTAGATGGGACAAACAGCCTTCACGACGTAGTCTGAATGTCCAGATGTATTTAGCGGGACGCCCAGCAGCTGTGCCCAGGGCATGGCCAGCAAGGGCAGGGACAGCCCCCTGAGCCTCCTGGGCCCGGGGACTGCCTCGGGGCCAGCAGCCCCAAGGCCTTCCTGCGAAGGATGCTGGGCGGAGGGCCGGCGGGCGGGGCCGCGCAGGGGGTGCCCCGTCACCCCCGTGTCACAGTGCCAGCACCCGGCAACGCAGCAGTCACCATGCCCCGGGGCAGCATAAAAGGGAGCACGCTCCCGCGTGGCGCTGCCATAGCTGGCCTGGGGGCAGCGCCAAGACGGGCGAGAGGAAGTCCTTGAGGAGGCGGTGGAATTACTTGTCGAGGGCTGAGGGAGGAAGGCCGGAGGAGGCTCGACGAGGCTGCTGGAGACGAGAAGAACCCCCAACAGCTGGAGGTTCGCGAGGCTGGCTGGCCTTTTCAGCTGGCTAGCAGTGGCAAGAGCAAGGGAATGCCTTCTTGAGGAGCACTGCAGAGCTCGCCACCCTCATCCCCTGCGGAGCCAGTGTCAGCAGCCGTGAGGAATGGGATGCAGAGATGTTGGCGGGGGTGCCGGTGCTTTGGAGCAGCCACTGGTGCCTTGCCAGGCGCCGGAAGGATCGTTGTCCCCCAGATGGATCAGGCCGGGGGCGTTTTGCCCCTCTGGGAAGGCCCTGAGGTGGCAGCAGGTGGAGGGAGAACCAGGGTTGGGCATCTCCTGGGAGGCGTGAGCAGCCTGCGGGCCGAGGAGGCAGGTCTTGCTCACGTGCTCAGGGAACAGCCCATCGCCGGCGACGCTGGGGTCAGGAAGGAATTTTCCCCTGGGGCAGATTGGCTCTGGTGCCCGGGGGTTTTTTGCCTTCCTGTGCAGCATTGAGCATGAGCACTTGTCAGGGCTCCTCTGGGCCATTTTGGCTGGGTTACTGCCTGCTGCTCCTGCTCGACGAAGGTGGCCCTCGTGCCCCGCATGTGGGGGGAGGACGCTTTCTAGACTCCCAGGGCGGACGCCCAGGGAGGCCCCCAGGGCTTGCTTCTTCTCCTCCGTAGCATTGAGCACGGCCCCTTGCCAGGGCTCCTCTGGGCCCTTTGGGCTCAGTTCTTGCCCGCTGCTCTTGCACCTGCGAGGCGCCACCCGTGCCCTGGCGCTCCCTGGCTCTTTTGCCCGTTGCAGGTTTGGAGCAGGAGCGAGCTCTGCTCTTCCCTTGGCTCCGTTTCCCGAGGTGGTGTTGCTTGTGCAAAACAGCCTGTGCTTGGAAGGGCTGCAGGCTTGCTGCAGCATGCGGAGCTGCCGCTTTTCAGCTCTCCCTGCATGCGATCCAAGCGCAGGGCAGGCAGGAGAGCGCTTTTCAGGCCTCCCTGGCCAAGAAGCACAGCGGAGCAAGTTTTGGAAGGCAAAAGGGGTGCTTGTCATCGACACGTGTCCTACTTGTGAAAAGTAGTACCCCAGGGCACCACACCCCTCTTCTTCTACTCTTCGGTGTGTGGTCGGTACCCATCCTCCTTCTTCAAGTTCTTCTGCACTGTTGAGAAATGAGGGACTGCTTGGCCTGTCTTCCTGCTGCTCCTTTCTGCGGCTTTCCTTTGCCAGACTGCAAGGGATGCTTTTTCAAACTAAACTGAAGAACACATCAGCCTGCTCCTGGCTGCCCATGCGCATTGTGTTAATGCTTGTCAGCATTGGCTCTGAAAGAGATCCAGCAAAATAGCCTAAAAGAGCCTAAACCAAAAGAAGATCAAATAAAGTGATAAAATAATAAAATAACAAAACCAAATAAAAACGCGTAAAGCAAGGTAAAATAAAATAAGATAAGCCAACATAAAATAAAAGAATAAGCAATGAACCCAAAGAAAATATAATAAAATCCAATACAATAACGTAACATGAAAGAAACGAAACTAAACTAACATAAACCACCAGAACAAGACAGAAAATAAAAGAAAGTAAAATCCAATGAAATGAAATCCTGTTTCTACTTGTATCCTTTTTGGTTTGTGTCCTCGAAAGTGTTTCTGGAGCTGTAAAGCCCCTGGCATTTCAGGCAAATAGTGGTCTCCTTGTTATTCGCCTCATCGTGAGTGCAGGGAATAGACTAGAGGTGAAGAGAAGAGAAGGGTTGAGTTGGAAGGGACCTGCAGCGATCCTTCCGGACTCTCTAGCTGAGGTGAAGACGACTAGCAGGAGCAAGACAAAGGCTGAGAGGGCTGCCGTCACTTTCCGGAAAGGTATTGAGGGTGAAGGCCAAGGGAGGAGCAAAGCTCTTGAGTGCAAGGAAAAAGATGGTCAAGAAGAGAAAAGGATTTGGGACTTCTTTCCCAGCAGAAGACCTCACCAGAAGCAGGGGAGTAGCAAATGTCCCTTGGTGCATGGGTCAGGAACGGCGAGGCCATCCTGCACGTGCTCTCCGTCTCTGCCCAGTTCACGCCGAGGGAACCAAAAGCCTTGCTTTCACCTCTGGCATGCCCACAACCAAATGAATGTAGATGGGACAAACAGCCTTCACGACGTAGTCTGAATGTCCAGATGTATTTAGCGGGACGCCCAGCAGCTGTGCCCAGGGCATGGCCAGCAAGGGCAGGGACAGCCCCCTGAGCCTCCTGGGCCCAGGGACTGCCTCGGGGCCAGCAGCCCAAAGGCCTTCCTGCGAAGGATGCTGGGCGGAGGGCCGGCGGGCGGGGCCGCGCAGGGGGTGCCCCGTCACCCCCGTGTCACAGTGCCAGCACCCGGCAACGCAGCAGTCACCATGCCCCGGGGCAGCATAAAAGGGAGCACGCTCCCGCGTGGCGCTGCCATAGCTGGCCTGGGGGCAGCGCCAAGACGGGCGAGAGGAAGTCCTTGAGGAGGCGGTGGAATTACTTGTCGAGGGCTGAGGGAGGAAGGCCGGAGGAGGCTCGACGAGGCTGCTGGAGACGAGAAGAACCCCCAACAGCTGGAGGTTCGCGAGGCTGGCTGGCCTTTTCAGCTGGCTAGCAGTGGCAAGAGCAAGGGAATGCCTTCTTGAGGAGCACTGCAGAGCTCGCCACCCTCATCCCCTGCGGAGCCAGTGTCAGCAGCCGTGAGGAATGGGATGCAGAGATGTTGGCGGGGGTGCCGGTGCTTTGGAGCAGCCACTGGTGCCTTGCCAGGCGCCGGAAGGATCGTTGTCCCCCAGATGGATCAGGCCGGGGGCGTTTTGCCCCTCTGGGAAGGCCCTGAGGTGGCAGCAGGTGGAGGGAGAACCGGGGTTGGGCATCTCCTGGGAGGCGTGAGCAGCCTGCGGGCCGAGGAGGCAGGTCTTGCTCACGTGCTCAGGGAACAGCCCATCGCCGGCGACGCTGGGGTCAGGAAGGAATTTTCCCCTGGGGCAGATTGGCTCTGGTGCCCGGGGGTTTTTTGCCTTCCTGTGCAGCATTGAGCATGAGCACTTGTCAGGGCTCCTCTGGGCCATTTTGGCTGGGTTACTGCCTGCTGCTCCTGCTCGACGAAGGTGGCCCTCGTGCCCCGCATGTGGGGGGAGGACGCTTTCTAGACTCCCAGGGCGGACGCCCAGGGAGGCCCCCAGGGCTTGCTTCTTCTCCTCCGTAGCATTGAGCACGGCCCCTTGCCAGGGCTCCTCTGGGCCCTTTGGGCTCAGTTCTTGCCCGCTGCTCTTGCACCTGCGAGGCGCCACCCGTGCCCTGGCGCTCCCTGGCTCTTTTGCCCGTTGCAGGTTTGGAGCAGGAGCGAGCTCTGCTCTTCCCTTGGCTCCGTTTCCCGAGGTGGTGTTGCTTGTGCAAAACAGCCTGTGCTTGGAAGGGCTGCAGGCTTGCTGCAGCATGCGGAGCTGCCGCTTTTCAGCTCTCCCTGCATGCGATCCAAGCGCAGGGCAGGCAGGAGAGCGCTTTTCAGGCCTCCCTGGCCAAGAAGCACAGCGGAGCAAGTTTTGGAAGGCAAAAGGGGTGCTTGTCATCGACACGTGTCCTACTTGTGAAAAGTAGTACCCCAGGGCACCACACCCCTCTTCTTCTACTCTTCGGTGTGTGGTCGGTACCCATCCTCCTTCTTCAAGTTCTTCTGCACTGTTGAGAAACGAGGGACTGCTTGGCCTGTCTTCCTGCTGCTCCTTTCTGCGGCTTTCTTTGCCAGACTGCAAGGGATGCTTTTTCAAACTAAACTGAAGAACAAACACAGCAGCCTGCTCCTGGCTGCCCATGCGCATTGTGTTAATGCTTGCGAGCATTGGCTCTGAAAGAGATCCAGCAAAATAGCCTAAAAGAGCCTAAACCAAAAGAAGATCAAATAAAGTGATAAAATAATAAAATAACAAAACCAAATAAAAACGCGTAAAGCAAGGTAAAATAAAATAAGATAAACCAACATAAAATAAAAGAATAAGCAATGAACCCAAAGAAAATATAATAAAATCCAATACAATAACGTAACATGAAAGAAACGAAACTAAACTAACATAAACCACCAGAACAAGACAGAAAATAAAAGAAAGTAAAATCCAATGAAATGAAATCCTGTTTCTACTTGTATCCTTTTTGGTTTGTGTCCTCGAAAGTGTTTCTGGAGCTGTAAAGCCCCTGGCATTTCAGGCAAATAGTGGTCTCCTTGTTATTCGCCTCATCGTGAGTGCAGGGAATAGACTAGAGGTGAAGAGCAGAGAAGGGCTGAGTTGGAAGGGACCTGCAGCGATCCTTCCGGACTCTCTAGCTGAGGTGAAGACGACTAGCAGGAGCAAGACAAAGGCTGAGAGGGCTGCCGTCACTTTCCGGAAAGGTATTGAGGGTGAAGGCCAAGGGAGGAGCAAAGCTCTTGAGTGCAAGGAAAAAGATGGTCAAGAAGAGAAAAGGATTTGGGACTTCTTTCCCAGCAGAAGACCTCACCAGAAGCAGGGGAGTAGCAAATGTCCCTTGGTGCATGGGTCAGGAACGGCGAGGCCATCCTGCACGTGCTCTCCGTCTCTGCCCAGTTCACGCCGAGGGAACCAAAAGCCTTGCTTTCACCTCTGGCATGCCCACAACCAAATGAATGTAGATGGGACAAACAGCCTTCACGACGTAGTCTGAATGTCCAGATGTATTTAGCGGGACGCCCAGCAGCTGTGCCCAGGGCATGGCCAGCAAGGGCAGGGACAGCCCCCTGAGCCTCCTGGGCCCGGGGACTGCCTCGGGGCCAGCAGCCCAAAGGCCTTCCTGCGAAGGATGCTGGGCGGAGGGCCGGCGGGCGGGGCCGCGCAGGGGGTGCCCCGTCACCCCCGTGTCACAGTGCCAGCACCCGGCAACGCAGCAGTCACCATGCCCCGGGGCAGCATAAAAGGGAGCACGCTCCCGCGTGGCGCTGCCATAGCTGGCCTGGGGGCAGCGCCAAGACGGGCGAGAGGAAGTCCTTGAGGAGGCGGTGGAATTACTTGTCGAGGGCTGAGGGAGGAAGGCCGGAGGAGGCTCGACGAGGCTGCTGGAGACGAGAAGAACCCCCAACAGCTGGAGGTTCGCGAGGCTGGCTGGCCTTTTCAGCTGGCTAGCAGTGGCAAGAGCAAGGGAATGCCTTCTTGAGGAGCACTGCAGAGCTCGCCACCCTCATCCCCTGCGGAGCCAGTGTCAGCAGCCGTGAGGAATGGGATGCAGAGATGTTGGCGGGGGTGCCGGTGCTTTGGAGCAGCCACTGGTGCCTTGCCAGGCGCCGGAAGGATCGTTGTCCCCCAGATGGATCAGGCCGGGGGCGTTTTGCCCCTCTGGGAAGGCCCTGAGGTGGCAGCAGGTGGAGGGAGAACCAGGGTTGGGCATCTCCTGGGAGGCGTGAGCAGCCTGCGGGCCGAGGAGGCAGGTCTTGCTCACGTGCTCAGGGAACAGCCCATCGCCGGCGACGCTGGGGTCAGGAAGGAATTTTCCCCTGGGGCAGATTGGCTCTGGTGCCCGGGGGTTTTTTGCCTTCCTGTGCAGCATTGAGCATGAGCACTTGTCAGGGCTCCTCTGGGCCATTTTGGCTGGGTTACTGCCTGCTGCTCCTGCTCGACGAAGGTGGCCCTCGTGCCCCGCATGTGGGGGGAGGACGCTTTCTAGACTCCCAGGGCGGACGCCCAGGGAGGCCCCCAGGGCTTGCTTCTTCTCCTCCGTAGCATTGAGCACGGCCCCTTGCCAGGGCTCCTCTGGGCCCTTTGGGCTCAGTTCTTGCCCGCTGCTCTTGCACCTGCGAGGCGCCACTCGTGCCCTGGTGCTCCCTGGCTCTTTTGCCCGTTGCAGGTTTGGAGCAGGAGCGAGCTCTGCTCTTCCCTTGGCTCCGTTTCCCGAGGTGGTGTTGCTTGTGCAAAACAGCCTGTGCTTGGAAGGGCTGCAGGCTTGCTGCAGCATGCGGAGCTGCCGCTTTTCAGCTCTCCCTGCATGCGATCCAAGCGCAGGGCAGGCAGGAGAGCGCTTTTCAGGCCTCCCTGGCCAAGAAGCACAGCGGAGCAAGTTTTGGAAGGCAAAAGGGGTGCTTGTCATCGACACGTGTCCTACTTGTGAAAAGTAGTACCCCAGGGCACCACACCCCTCTTCTTCTACTCTTCGGTGTGTGGTCGGTACCCATCCTCCTTCTTCAAGTTCTTCTGCACTGTTGAGAAATGAGGGACTGCTTGGCCTGTCTTCCTGCTGCTCCTTTCTGCGGCTTTCCTTTGCCAGACTGCAAGGGATGCTTTTTCAAACTAAACTGAAGAACACATCAGCCTGCTCCTGGCTGCCCATGCGCATTGTGTTAATGCTTGTCAGCATTGGCTCTGAAAGAGATCCAGCAAAATAGCCTAAAAGAGCCTAAACCAAAAGAAGATCAAATAAAGTGATAAAATAATAAAATAACAAAACCAAATAAAAACGCGTAAAGCAAGGTAAAATAAAATAAGATAAACCAACATAAAATAAAAGAATAAGCAATGAACCCAAAGAAAATATAATAAAATCCAATACAATAACGTAACATGAAAGAAACGAAACTAAACTAACATAAACCACCAGAACAAGACAGAAAATAAAAGAAAGTAAAATCCAATGAAATGAAATCCTGTTTCTACTTGTATCCTTTTTGGTTTGTGTCCTCGAAAGTGTTTCTGGAGCTGTAAAGCCCCTGGCATTTCAGGCAAATAGTGGTCTCCTTGTTATTCGCCTCATCGTGAGTGCAGGGAATAGACTAGAGGTGAAGAGCAGAGAAGGGTTGAGTTGGAAGGGACCTGCAGCGATCCTTCCGGACTCTCTAGCTGAGGTGAAGACGACTAGCAGGAGCAAGACAAAGGCTGAGAGGGCTGCCGTCACTTTCCGGAAAGGTATTGAGGGTGAAGGCCAAGGGAGGAGCAAAGCTCTTGAGTGCAAGGAAAAAGATGGTCAAGAAGAGAAAAGGATTTGGGACTTCTTTCCCAGCAGAAGACCTCACCAGAAGCAGGGGAGTAGCAAATGTCCCTTGGTGCATGGGTCAGGAACGGCGAGGCCATCCTGCACGTGCTCTCCGTCTCTGCCCAGTTCACGCCGAGGGAACCAAAAGCCTTGCTTTCACCTCTGGCATGCCCACAACCAAATGAATGTAGATGGGACAAACAGCCTTCACGACGTAGTCTGAATGTCCAGATGTATTTAGCGGGACGCCCAGCAGCTGTGCCCAGGGCATGGCCAGCAAGGGCAGGGACAGCCCCCTGAGCCTCCTGGGCCCAGGGACTGCCTCGGGGCCAGCAGCCCCAAGGCCTTCCTGCGAAGGATGCTGGGCGGAGGGCCGGCGGGCGGGGCCGCGCAGGGGGTGCCCCGTCACCCCCGTGTCACAGTGCCAGCACCCGGCAACGCAGCAGTCACCATGCCCCGGGGCAGCATAAAAGGGAGCACGCTCCCGCGTGGCGCTGCCATAGCTGGCCTGGGGGCAGCGCCAAGACGGGCGAGAGGAAGTCCTTGAGGAGGCGGTGGAATTACTTGTCAAGGGCTGAGGGAGGAAGGCCGGAGGAGGCTCGACGAGGCTGCTGGAGACGAGAAGAACCCCCAACAGCTGGAGGTTCGCGAGGCTGGCTGGCCTTTTCAGCTGGCTAGCAGTGGCAAGAGCAAGGGAATGCCTTCTTGAGGAGCACTGCAGAGCTCGCCACCCTCATCCCCTGCGGAGCCAGTGTCAGCAGCCGTGAGGAATGGGATGCAGAGATGTTGGCGGGGGTGCCGGTGCTTTGGAGCAGCCACTGGTGCCTTGCCAGGCGCCGGAAGGATCGTTGTCCCCCAGATGGATCAGGCCGGGGGCGTTTTGCCCCTCTGGGAAGGCCCTGAGGTGGCAGCAGGTGGAGGGAGAACCGGGGTTGGGCATCTCCTGGGAGGCGTGAGCAGCCTGCGGGCCGAGGAGGCAGGTCTTGCTCACGTGCTCAGGGAACAGCCCATCGCCGGCGACGCTGGGGTCAGGAAGGAATTTTCCCCTGGGGCAGATTGGCTCTGGTGCCCGGGGGTTTTTTGCCTTCCTGTGCAGCATTGAGCATGAGCACTTGTCAGGGCTCCTCTGGGCCATTTTGGCTGGGTTACTGCCTGCTGCTCCTGCTTGACGAAGGTGGCCCTCGTGCCCCGCATGTGGGGGGAGGACGCTTTCTAGACTCCCAGGGCGGACGCCCAGGGAGGCCCCCAGGGCTTGCTTCTTCTCCTCCGTAGCATTGAGCACGGCCCCTTGCCAGGGCTCCTCTGGGCCCTTTGGGCTCAGTTCTTGCCCGCTGCTCTTGCACCTGCGAGGCGCCACCCGTGCCCTGGCGCTCCCTGGCTCTTTTGCCCGTTGCAGGTTTGGAGCAGGAGCGAGCTCTGCTCTTCCCTTGGCTCCGTTTCCCGAGGTGGTGTTGCTTGTGCAAAACAGCCTGTGCTTGGAAGGGCTGCAGGCTTGCTGCAGCATGCGGAGCTGCCGCTTTTCAGCTCTCCCTGCATGCGATCCAAGCGCAGGGCAGGCAGGAGAGCGCTTTTCAGGCCTCCCTGGCCAAGAAGCACAGCGGAGCAAGTTTTGGAAGGCAAAAGGGGTGCTTGTCATCGACACGTGTCCTACTTGTGAAAAGTAGTACCCCAGGGCACCACACCCCTCTTCTTCTACTCTTCGGTGTGTGGTCGGTACCCATCCTCCTTCTTCAAGTTCTTCTGCACTGTTGAGAAACGAGGGACTGCTTGGCCTGTCTTCCTGCTGCTCCTTTCTGCGGCTTTCCTTTGCCAGACTGCAAGGGATGCTTTTTCAAACTAAACTGAAGAACACAGCAGCCTGCTCCTGGCTGCCCATGCGCATTGTGTTAATGCTTGCGAGCATTGGCTCTGAAAGAGATCCAGCAAAATAGCCTAAAAGAGCCTAAACCAAAAGAAGATCAAATAAAGTGATAAAATAATAAAATAACAAAACCAAATAAAAACGCGTAAAGCAAGGTAAAATAAAATAAGATAAGCCAACATAAAATAAAAGAATAAGCAATGAACCCAAAGAAAATATAATAAAATCCAATACAATAACGTAACATGAAAGAAACGAAACTAAACTAACATAAACCACCAGAACAAGACAGAAAATAAAAGAAAGTAAAATCCAATGAAATGAAATCCTGTTTCTACTTGTATCCTTTTTGGTTTGTGTCCTCGAAAGTGTTTCTGGAGCTGTAAAGCCCCTGGCATTTCAGGCAAATAGTGGTCTCCTTGTTATTCGCCTCATCGTGAGTGCAGGGAATAGACTAGAGGTGAAGAGCAGAGAAGGGCTGAGTTGGAAGGGACCTGCAGCGATCCTTCCGGACTCTCTAGCTGAGGTGAAGACGACTAGCAGGAGCAAGACAAAGGCTGAGAGGGCTGCCGTCACTTTCCGGAAAGGTATTGAGGGTGAAGGCCAAGGGAGGAGCAAAGCTCTTGAGTGCAAGGAAAAAGATGGTCAAGAAGAGAAAAGGATTTGGGACTTCTTTCCCAGCAGAAGACCTCACCAGAAGCAGGGGAGTAGCAAATGTCCCTTGGTGCATGGGTCAGGAACGGCGAGGCCATCCTGCACGTGCTCTCCGTCTCTGCCCAGTTCACGCCGAGGGAACCAAAAGCCTTGCTTTCACCTCTGGCATGCCCACAACCAAATGAATGTAGATGGGACAAACAGCCTTCACGACGTAGTCTGAATGTCCAGATGTATTTAGCGGGACGCCCAGCAGCTGTGCCCAGGGCATGGCCAGCAAGGGCAGGGACAGCCCCCTGAGCCTCCTGGGCCCGGGGACTGCCTCGGGGCCAGCAGCCCAAAGGCCTTCCTGCGAAGGATGCTGGGCGGAGGGCCGGCGGGCGGGGCCGCGCAGGGGGTGCCCCGTCACCCCCGTGTCACAGTGCCAGCACCCGGCAACGCAGCAGTCACCATGCCCCGGGGCAGCATAAAAGGGAGCACGCTCCCGCGTGGCGCTGCCATAGCTGGCCTGGGGGCAGCGCCAAGACGGGCGAGAGGAAGTCCTTGAGGAGGCGGTGGAATTACTTGTCGAGGGCTGAGGGAGGAAGGCCGGAGGAGGCTCGACGAGGCTGCTGGAGACGAGAAGAACCCCCAACAGCTGGAGGTTCGCGAGGCTGGCTGGCCTTTTCAGCTGGCTAGCAGTGGCAAGAGCAAGGGAATGCCTTCTTGAGGAGCACTGCAGAGCTCGCCACCCTCATCCCCTGCGGAGCCAGTGTCAGCAGCCGTGAGGAATGGGATGCAGAGATGTTGGCGGGGGTGCCGGTGCTTTGGAGCAGCCACTGGTGCCTTGCCAGGCGCCGGAAGGATCGTTGTCCCCCAGATGGATCAGGCCGGGGGCGTTTTGCCCCTCTGGGAAGGCCCTGAGGTGGCAGCAGGTGGAGGGAGAACCAGGGTTGGGCATCTCCTGGGAGGCGTGAGCAGCCTGCGGGCCGAGGAGGCAGGTCTTGCTCACGTGCTCAGGGAACAGCCCATCGCCGGCGACGCTGGGGTCAGGAAGGAATTTTCCCCTGGGGCAGATTGGCTCTGGTGCCCGGGGGTTTTTTGCCTTCCTGTGCAGCATTGAGCATGAGCACTTGTCAGGGCTCCTCTGGGCCATTTTGGCTGGGTTACTGCCTGCTGCTCCTGCTCGACGAAGGTGGCCCTCGTGCCCCGCATGTGGGGGGAGGACGCTTTCTAGACTCCCAGGGCGGACGCCCAGGGAGGCCCCCAGGGCTTGCTTCTTCTCCTCCGTAGCATTGAGCACGGCCCCTTGCCAGGGCTCCTCTGGGCCCTTTGGGCTCAGTTCTTGCCCGCTGCTCTTGCACCTGCGAGGCGCCACCCGTGCCCTGGCGCTCCCTGGCTCTTTTGCCCGTTGCAGGTTTGGAGCAGGAGCGAGCTCTGCTCTTCCCTTGGCTCCGTTTCCCGAGGTGGTGTTGCTTGTGCAAAACAGCCTGTGCTTGGAAGGGCTGCAGGCTTGCTGCAGCATGCGGAGCTGCCGCTTTTCAGCTCTCCCTGCATGCGATCCAAGCGCAGGGCAGGCAGGAGAGCGCTTTTCAGGCCTCCCTGGCCAAGAAGCACAGCGGAGCAAGTTTTGGAAGGCAAAAGGGGTGCTTGTCATCGACACGTGTCCTACTTGTGAAAAGTAGTACCCCAGGGCACCACACCCCTCTTCTTCTACTCTTCGGTGTGTGGTCGGTACCCATCCTCCTTCTTCAAGTTCTTCTGCACTGTTGAGAAATGAGGGACTGCTTGGCCTGTCTTCCTGCTGCTCCTTTCTGCGGCTTTCCTTTGCCAGACTGCAAGGGATGCTTTT
Organism: Platalea leucorodia; assembly: GCF_965183815.1. Classification (NCBI taxonomy): domain Eukaryota; kingdom Metazoa; phylum Chordata; class Aves; order Pelecaniformes; family Threskiornithidae; genus Platalea; species Platalea leucorodia. The sequence goes on from NW_028121319.1 coordinate 111,567, forward strand.
TCAAACTAAACTGAAGAACACATCAGCCTGCTCCTGGCTGCCCATGCGCATTGTGTTAATGCTTGTCAGCATTGGCTCTGAAAGAGATCCAGCAAAATAGCCTAAAAGAGCCTAAACCAAAAGAAGATCAAATAAAGTGATAAAATAATAAAATAACAAAACCAAATAAAAACGCGTAAAGCAAGGTAAAATAAAATAAGATAAGCCAACATAAAATAAAAGAATAAGCAATGAACCCAAAGAAAATATAATAAAATCCAATACAATAACGTAACATGAAAGAAACGAAACTAAACTAACATAAACCACCAGAACAAGACAGAAAATAAAAGAAAGTAAAATCCAATGAAATGAAATCCTGTTTCTACTTGTATCCTTTTTGGTTTGTGTCCTCGAAAGTGTTTCTGGAGCTGTAAAGCCCCTGGCATTTCAGGCAAATAGTGGTCTCCTTGTTATTCGCCTCATCGTGAGTGCAGGGAATAGACTAGAGGTGAAGAGAAGAGAAGGGTTGAGTTGGAAGGGACCTGCAGCGATCCTTCCGGACTCTCTAGCTGAGGTGAAGACGACTAGCAGGAGCAAGACAAAGGCTGAGAGGGCTGCCGTCACTTTCCGGAAAGGTATTGAGGGTGAAGGCCAAGGGAGGAGCAAAGCTCTTGAGTGCAAGGAAAAAGATGGTCAAGAAGAGAAAAGGATTTGGGACTTCTTTCCCAGCAGAAGACCTCACCAGAAGCAGGGGAGTAGCAAATGTCCCTTGGTGCATGGGTCAGGAACGGCGAGGCCATCCTGCACGTGCTCTCCGTCTCTGCCCAGTTCACGCCGAGGGAACCAAAAGCCTTGCTTTCACCTCTGGCATGCCCACAACCAAATGAATGTAGATGGGACAAACAGCCTTCACGACGTAGTCTGAATGTCCAGATGTATTTAGCGGGACGCCCAGCAGCTGTGCCCAGGGCATGGCCAGCAAGGGCAGGGACAGCCCCCTGAGCCTCCTGGGCCCAGGGACTGCCTCGGGGCCAGCAGCCCAAAGGCCTTCCTGCGAAGGATGCTGGGCGGAGGGCCGGCGGGCGGGGCCGCGCAGGGGGTGCCCCGTCACCCCCGTGTCACAGTGCCAGCACCCGGCAACGCAGCAGTCACCATGCCCCGGGGCAGCATAAAAGGGAGCACGCTCCCGCGTGGCGCTGCCATAGCTGGCCTGGGGGCAGCGCCAAGACGGGCGAGAGGAAGTCCTTGAGGAGGCGGTGGAATTACTTGTCGAGGGCTGAGGGAGGAAGGCCGGAGGAGGCTCGACGAGGCTGCTGGAGACGAGAAGAACCCCCAACAGCTGGAGGTTCGCGAGGCTGGCTGGCCTTTTCAGCTGGCTAGCAGTGGCAAGAGCAAGGGAATGCCTTCTTGAGGAGCACTGCAGAGCTCGCCACCCTCATCCCCTGCGGAGCCAGTGTCAGCAGCCGTGAGGAATGGGATGCAGAGATGTTGGCGGGGGTGCCGGTGCTTTGGAGCAGCCACTGGTGCCTTGCCAGGCGCCGGAAGGATCGTTGTCCCCCAGATGGATCAGGCCGGGGGCGTTTTGCCCCTCTGGGAAGGCCCTGAGGTGGCAGCAGGTGGAGGGAGAACCGGGGTTGGGCATCTCCTGGGAGGCGTGAGCAGCCTGCGGGCCGAGGAGGCAGGTCTTGCTCACGTGCTCAGGGAACAGCCCATCGCCGGCGACGCTGGGGTCAGGAAGGAATTTTCCCCTGGGGCAGATTGGCTCTGGTGCCCGGGGGTTTTTTGCCTTCCTGTGCAGCATTGAGCATGAGCACTTGTCAGGGCTCCTCTGGGCCATTTTGGCTGGGTTACTGCCTGCTGCTCCTGCTCGACGAAGGTGGCCCTCGTGCCCCGCATGTGGGGGGAGGACGCTTTCTAGACTCCCAGGGCGGACGCCCAGGGAGGCCCCCAGGGCTTGCTTCTTCTCCTCCGTAGCATTGAGCACGGCCCCTTGCCAGGGCTCCTCTGGGCCCTTTGGGCTCAGTTCTTGCCCGCTGCTCTTGCACCTGCGAGGCGCCACCCGTGCCCTGGCGCTCCCTGGCTCTTTTGCCCGTTGCAGGTTTGGAGCAGGAGCGAGCTCTGCTCTTCCCTTGGCTCCGTTTCCCGAGGTGGTGTTGCTTGTGCAAAACAGCCTGTGCTTGGAAGGGCTGCAGGCTTGCTGCAGCATGCGGAGCTGCCGCTTTTCAGCTCTCCCTGCATGCGATCCAAGCGCAGGGCAGGCAGGAGAGCGCTTTTCAGGCCTCCCTGGCCAAGAAGCACAGCGGAGCAAGTTTTGGAAGGCAAAAGGGGTGCTTGTCATCGACACGTGTCCTACTTGTGAAAAGTAGTACCCCAGGGCACCACACCCCTCTTCTTCTACTCTTCGGTGTGTGGTCGGTACCCATCCTCCTTCTTCAAGTTCTTCTGCACTGTTGAGAAACGAGGGACTGCTTGGCCTGTCTTCCTGCTGCTCCTTTCTGCGGCTTTCTTTGCCAGACTGCAAGGGATGCTTTTTCAAACTAAACTGAAGAACAAACACAGCAGCCTGCTCCTGGCTGCCCATGCGCATTGTGTTAATGCTTGCGAGCATTGGCTCTGAAAGAGATCCAGCAAAATAGCCTAAAAGAGCCTAAACCAAAAGAAGATCAAATAAAGTGATAAAATAATAAAATAACAAAACCAAATAAAAACGCGTAAAGCAAGGTAAAATAAAATAAGATAAGCCAACATAAAATAAAAGAATAAGCAATGAACCCAAAGAAAATATAATAAAATCCAATACAATAACGTAACATGAAAGAAACGAAACTAAACTAACATAAACCACCAGAACAAGACAGAAAATAAAAGAAAGTAAAATCCAATGAAATGAAATCCTGTTTCTACTTGTATCCTTTTTGGTTTGTGTCCTCGAAAGTGTTTCTGGAGCTGTAAAGCCCCTGGCATTTCAGGCAAATAGTGGTCTCCTTGTTATTCGCCTCATCGTGAGTGCAGGGAATAGACTAGAGGTGAAGAGCAGAGAAGGGCTGAGTTGGAAGGGACCTGCAGCGATCCTTCCGGACTCTCTAGCTGAGGTGAAGACGACTAGCAGGAGCAAGACAAAGGCTGAGAGGGCTGCCGTCACTTTCCGGAAAGGTATTGAGGGTGAAGGCCAAGGGAGGAGCAAAGCTCTTGAGTGCAAGGAAAAAGATGGTCAAGAAGAGAAAAGGATTTGGGACTTCTTTCCCAGCAGAAGACCTCACCAGAAGCAGGGGAGTAGCAAATGTCCCTTGGTGCATGGGTCAGGAACGGCGAGGCCATCCTGCACGTGCTCTCCGTCTCTGCCCAGTTCACGCCGAGGGAACCAAAAGCCTTGCTTTCACCTCTGGCATGCCCACAACCAAATGAATGTAGATGGGACAAACAGCCTTCACGACGTAGTCTGAATGTCCAGATGTATTTAGCGGGACGCCCAGCAGCTGTGCCCAGGGCATGGCCAGCAAGGGCAGGGACAGCCCCCTGAGCCTCCTGGGCCCGGGGACTGCCTCGGGGCCAGCAGCCCAAAGGCCTTCCTGCGAAGGATGCTGGGCGGAGGGCCGGCGGGCGGGGCCGCGCAGGGGGTGCCCCGTCACCCCCGTGTCACAGTGCCAGCACCCGGCAACGCAGCAGTCACCATGCCCCGGGGCAGCATAAAAGGGAGCACGCTCCCGCGTGGCGCTGCCATAGCTGGCCTGGGGGCAGCGCCAAGACGGGCGAGAGGAAGTCCTTGAGGAGGCGGTGGAATTACTTGTCGAGGGCTGAGGGAGGAAGGCCGGAGGAGGCTCGACGAGGCTGCTGGAGACGAGAAGAACCCCCAACAGCTGGAGGTTCGCGAGGCTGGCTGGCCTTTTCAGCTGGCTAGCAGTGGCAAGAGCAAGGGAATGCCTTCTTGAGGAGCACTGCAGAGCTCGCCACCCTCATCCCCTGCGGAGCCAGTGTCAGCAGCCGTGAGGAATGGGATGCAGAGATGTTGGCGGGGGTGCCGGTGCTTTGGAGCAGCCACTGGTGCCTTGCCAGGCGCCGGAAGGATCGTTGTCCCCCAGATGGATCAGGCCGGGGGCGTTTTGCCCCTCTGGGAAGGCCCTGAGGTGGCAGCAGGTGGAGGGAGAACCAGGGTTGGGCATCTCCTGGGAGGCGTGAGCAGCCTGCGGGCCGAGGAGGCAGGTCTTGCTCACGTGCTCAGGGAACAGCCCATCGCCGGCGACGCTGGGGTCAGGAAGGAATTTTCCCCTGGGGCAGATTGGCTCTGGTGCCCGGGGGTTTTTTGCCTTCCTGTGCAGCATTGAGCATGAGCACTTGTCAGGGCTCCTCTGGGCCATTTTGGCTGGGTTACTGCCTGCTGCTCCTGCTCGACGAAGGTGGCCCTCGTGCCCCGCATGTGGGGGGAGGACGCTTTCTAGACTCCCAGGGCGGACGCCCAGGGAGGCCCCCAGGGCTTGCTTCTTCTCCTCCGTAGCATTGAGCACGGCCCCTTGCCAGGGCTCCTCTGGGCCCTTTGGGCTCAGTTCTTGCCCGCTGCTCTTGCACCTGCGAGGCGCCACTCGTGCCCTGGTGCTCCCTGGCTCTTTTGCCCGTTGCAGGTTTGGAGCAGGAGCGAGCTCTGCTCTTCCCTTGGCTCCGTTTCCCGAGGTGGTGTTGCTTGTGCAAAACAGCCTGTGCTTGGAAGGGCTGCAGGCTTGCTGCAGCATGCGGAGCTGCCGCTTTTCAGCTCTCCCTGCATGCGATCCAAGCGCAGGGCAGGCAGGAGAGCGCTTTTCAGGCCTCCCTGGCCAAGAAGCACAGCGGAGCAAGTTTTGGAAGGCAAAAGGGGTGCTTGTCATCGACACGTGTCCTACTTGTGAAAAGTAGTACCCCAGGGCACCACACCCCTCTTCTTCTACTCTTCGGTGTGTGGTCGGTACCCATCCTCCTTCTTCAAGTTCTTCTGCACTGTTGAGAAATGAGGGACTGCTTGGCCTGTCTTCCTGCTGCTCCTTTCTGCGGCTTTCCTTTGCCAGACTGCAAGGGATGCTTTTTCAAACTAAACTGAAGAACACATCAGCCTGCTCCTGGCTGCCCATGCGCATTGTGTTAATGCTTGTCAGCATTGGCTCTGAAAGAGATCCAGCAAAATAGCCTAAAAGAGCCTAAACCAAAAGAAGATCAAATAAAGTGATAAAATAATAAAATAACAAAACCAAATAAAAACGCGTAAAGCAAGGTAAAATAAAATAAGATAAACCAACATAAAATAAAAGAATAAGCAATGAACCCAAAGAAAATATAATAAAATCCAATACAATAACGTAACATGAAAGAAACGAAACTAAACTAACATAAACCACCAGAACAAGACAGAAAATAAAAGAAAGTAAAATCCAATGAAATGAAATCCTGTTTCTACTTGTATCCTTTTTGGTTTGTGTCCTCGAAAGTGTTTCTGGAGCTGTAAAGCCCCTGGCATTTCAGGCAAATAGTGGTCTCCTTGTTATTCGCCTCATCGTGAGTGCAGGGAATAGACTAGAGGTGAAGAGCAGAGAAGGGTTGAGTTGGAAGGGACCTGCAGCGATCCTTCCGGACTCTCTAGCTGAGGTGAAGACGACTAGCAGGAGCAAGACAAAGGCTGAGAGGGCTGCCGTCACTTTCCGGAAAGGTATTGAGGGTGAAGGCCAAGGGAGGAGCAAAGCTCTTGAGTGCAAGGAAAAAGATGGTCAAGAAGAGAAAAGGATTTGGGACTTCTTTCCCAGCAGAAGACCTCACCAGAAGCAGGGGAGTAGCAAATGTCCCTTGGTGCATGGGTCAGGAACGGCGAGGCCATCCTGCACGTGCTCTCCGTCTCTGCCCAGTTCACGCCGAGGGAACCAAAAGCCTTGCTTTCACCTCTGGCATGCCCACAACCAAATGAATGTAGATGGGACAAACAGCCTTCACGACGTAGTCTGAATGTCCAGATGTATTTAGCGGGACGCCCAGCAGCTGTGCCCAGGGCATGGCCAGCAAGGGCAGGGACAGCCCCCTGAGCCTCCTGGGCCCGGGGACTGCCTCGGGGCCAGCAGCCCCAAGGCCTTCCTGCGAAGGATGCTGGGCGGAGGGCCGGCGGGCGGGGCCGCGCAGGGGGTGCCCCGTCACCCCCGTGTCACAGTGCCAGCACCCGGCAACGCAGCAGTCACCATGCCCCGGGGCAGCATAAAAGGGAGCACGCTCCCGCGTGGCGCTGCCATAGCTGGCCTGGGGGCAGCGCCAAGACGGGCGAGAGGAAGTCCTTGAGGAGGCGGTGGAATTACTTGTCGAGGGCTGAGGGAGGAAGGCCGGAGGAGGCTCGACGAGGCTGCTGGAGACGAGAAGAACCCCCAACAGCTGGAGGTTCGCGAGGCTGGCTGGCCTTTTCAGCTGGCTAGCAGTGGCAAGAGCAAGGGAATGCCTTCTTGAGGAGCACTGCAGAGCTCGCCACCCTCATCCCCTGCGGAGCCAGTGTCAGCAGCCGTGAGGAATGGGATGCAGAGATGTTGGCGGGGGTGCCGGTGCTTTGGAGCAGCCACTGGTGCCTTGCCAGGCGCCGGAAGGATCGTTGTCCCCCAGATGGATCAGGCCGGGGGCGTTTTGCCCCTCTGGGAAGGCCCTGAGGTGGCAGCAGGTGGAGGGAGAACCGGGGTTGGGCATCTCCTGGGAGGCGTGAGCAGCCTGCGGGCCGAGGAGGCAGGTCTTGCTCACGTGCTCAGGGAACAGCCCATCGCCGGCGACGCTGGGGTCAGGAAGGAATTTTCCCCTGGGGCAGATTGGCTCTGGTGCCCGGGGGTTTTTTGCCTTCCTGTGCAGCATTGAGCATGAGCACTTGTCAGGGCTCCTCTGGGCCATTTTGGCTGGGTTACTGCCTGCTGCTCCTGCTCGACGAAGGTGGCCCTCGTGCCCCGCATGTGGGGGGAGGACGCTTTCTAGACTCCCAGGGCGGACGCCCAGGGAGGCCCCCAGGGCTTGCTTCTTCTCCTCCGTAGCATTGAGCACGGCCCCTTGCCAGGGCTCCTCTGGGCCCTTTGGGCTCAGTTCTTGCCCGCTGCTCTTGCACCTGCGAGGCGCCACCCGTGCCCTGGCGCTCCCTGGCTCTTTTGCCCGTTGCAGGTTTGGAGCAGGAGCGAGCTCTGCTCTTCCCTTGGCTCCGTTTCCCGAGGTGGTGTTGCTTGTGCAAAACAGCCTGTGCTTGGAAGGGCTGCAGGCTTGCTGCAGCATGCGGAGCTGCCGCTTTTCAGCTCTCCCTGCATGCGATCCAAGCGCAGGGCAGGCAGGAGAGCGCTTTTCAGGCCTCCCTGGCCAAGAAGCACAGCGGAGCAAGTTTTGGAAGGCAAAAGGGGTGCTTGTCATCGACACGTGTCCTACTTGTGAAAAGTAGTACCCCAGGGCACCACACCCCTCTTCTTCTACTCTTCGGTGTGTGGTCGGTACCCATCCTCCTTCTTCAAGTTCTTCTGCACTGTTGAGAAACGAGGGACTGCTTGGCCTGTCTTCCTGCTGCTCCTTTCTGCGGCTTTCCTTTGCCAGACTGCAAGGGATGCTTTTTCAAACTAAACTGAAGAACACAGCAGCCTGCTCCTGGCTGCCCATGCGCATTGTGTTAATGCTTGCGAGCATTGGCTCTGAAAGAGATCCAGCAAAATAGCCTAAAAGAGCCTAAACCAAAAGAAGATCAAATAAAGTGATAAAATAATAAAATAACAAAACCAAATAAAAACGCGTAAAGCAAGGTAAAATAAAATAAGATAAGCCAACATAAAATAAAAGAATAAGCAATGAACCCAAAGAAAATATAATAAAATCCAATACAATAACGTAACATGAAAGAAACGAAACTAAACTAACATAAACCACCAGAACAAGACAGAAAATAAAAGAAAGTAAAATCCAATGAAATGAAATCCTGTTTCTACTTGTATCCTTTTTGGTTTGTGTCCTCGAAAGTGTTTCTGGAGCTGTAAAGCCCCTGGCATTTCAGGCAAATAGTGGTCTCCTTGTTATTCGCCTCATCGTGAGTGCAGGGAATAGACTAGAGGTGAAGAGCAGAGAAGGGCTGAGTTGGAAGGGACCTGCAGCGATCCTTCCGGACTCTCTAGCTGAGGTGAAGACGACTAGCAGGAGCAAGACAAAGGCTGAGAGGGCTGCCGTCACTTTCCGGAAAGGTATTGAGGGTGAAGGCCAAGGGAGGAGCAAAGCTCTTGAGTGCAAGGAAAAAGATGGTCAAGAAGAGAAAAGGATTTGGGACTTCTTTCCCAGCAGAAGACCTCACCAGAAGCAGGGGAGTAGCAAATGTCCCTTGGTGCATGGGTCAGGAACGGCGAGGCCATCCTGCACGTGCTCTCCGTCTCTGCCCAGTTCACGCCGAGGGAACCAAAAGCCTTGCTTTCACCTCTGGCATGCCCACAACCAAAGGAATGTAGATGGGACAAACAGCCTTCACGACGTAGTCTGAATGTCCAGATGTATTTAGCGGGACGCCCAGCAGCTGTGCCCAGGGCATGGCCAGCAAGGGCAGGGACAGCCCCCTGAGCCTCCTGGGCCCGGGGACTGCCTCGGGGCCAGCAGCCCAAAGGCCTTCCTGCGAAGGATGCTGGGCGGAGGGCCGGCGGGCGGGGCCGCGCAGGGGGTGCCCCGTCACCCCCGTGTCACAGTGCCAGCACCCGGCAACGCAGCAGTCACCATGCCCCGGGGCAGCATAAAAGGGAGCACGCTCCCGCGTGGCGCTGCCATAGCTGGCCTGGGGGCAGCGCCAAGACGGGCGAGAGGAAGTCCTTGAGGAGGCGGTGGAATTACTTGTCGAGGGCTGAGGGAGGAAGGCCGGAGGAGGCTCGACGAGGCTGCTGGAGACGAGAAGAACCCCCAACAGCTGGAGGTTCGCGAGGCTGGCTGGCCTTTTCAGCTGGCTAGCAGTGGCAAGAGCAAGGGAATGCCTTCTTGAGGAGCACTGCAGAGCTCGCCACCCTCATCCCCTGCGGAGCCAGTGTCAGCAGCCGTGAGGAATGGGATGCAGAGATGTTGGCGGGGGTGCCGGTGCTTTGGAGCAGCCACTGGTGCCTTGCCAGGCGCCGGAAGGATCGTTGTCCCCCAGATGGATCAGGCCGGGGGCGTTTTGCCCCTCTGGGAAGGCCCTGAGGTGGCAGCAGGTGGAGGGAGAACCAGGGTTGGGCATCTCCTGGGAGGCGTGAGCAGCCTGCGGGCCGAGGAGGCAGGTCTTGCTCACGTGCTCAGGGAACAGCCCATCGCCGGCGACGCTGGGGTCAGGAAGGAATTTTCCCCTGGGGCAGATTGGCTCTGGTGCCCGGGGGTTTTTTGCCTTCCTGTGCAGCATTGAGCATGAGCACTTGTCAGGGCTCCTCTGGGCCATTTTGGCTGGGTTACTGCCTGCTGCTCCTGCTCGACGAAGGTGGCCCTCGTGCCCCGCATGTGGGGGGAGGACGCTTTCTAGACTCCCAGGGCGGACGCCCAGGGAGGCCCCCAGGGCTTGCTTCTTCTCCTCCGTAGCATTGAGCACGGCCCCTTGCCAGGGCTCCTCTGGGCCCTTTGGGCTCAGTTCTTGCCCGCTGCTCTTGCACCTGCGAGGCGCCACCCGTGCCCTGGCGCTCCCTGGCTCTTTTGCCCGTTGCAGGTTTGGAGCAGGAGCGAGCTCTGCTCTTCCCTTGGCTCCGTTTCCCGAGGTGGTGTTGCTTGTGCAAAACAGCCTGTGCTTGGAAGGGCTGCAGGCTTGCTGCAGCATGCGGAGCTGCCGCTTTTCAGCTCTCCCTGCATGCGATCCAAGCGCAGGGCAGGCAGGAGAGCGCTTTTCAGGCCTCCCTGGCCAAGAAGCACAGCGGAGCAAGTTTTGGAAGGCAAAAGGGGTGCTTGTCATCGACACGTGTCCTACTTGTGAAAAGTAGTACCCCAGGGCACCACACCCCTCTTCTTCTACTCTTCGGTGTGTGGTCGGTACCCATCCTCCTTCTTCAAGTTCTTCTGCACTGTTG